>NC_092336.1:485312500-485580000 GCF_046630445.1 Rutidosis leptorrhynchoides
TCCCTTGCGTTGATCTAACATGTTGAAATAATTGTTTAAAGTTAAACCAGAAAACGTGTACCGTATTTACTTCCATTATTTGAGTGTTAACGTCTTATCGAATGTGACCACTCCTCTCAATTGTTCTAAATCTCCTTCATACAAATCAGCGTTAGTTGTCTCACAATTTGGATCTTCATCCGTCAAAGAAATATAAGAGTTCCACAAAGTTAATCCCATTGATGTCTGAGAATAAATCATATAGGCCAATGACCCTATCAATCCTATTTTGGTAGGCCAATTAACACGGTTAAATTGTAATATAACCATGCAGGAGACTGTTTTCTCCATTCAAAATTAATTATGGACATCATCAAGAAGCCAATAACATGTATTCATGGCATATAACCTTCTGACTTCTATTATTCAACCACTTCGTTGTGGTATTTGATAATTAAATAATATCATTAATTCATATTATGATCCCATATTATGAATTCCACATGATGTTTGTGCCATGAGGCCACCGACGGAACAATTAAATGAATTCCATAAAGCCATGTACAAAACATATCACCACTGACATCCATAATTAACTTTAACAATGATATCATTAATTCTATCTGTAGGTAAAATATATACGAAACTGAAACGCGTAAATAAAATCATAACAGATTACTCAAATAAGATATTCAGATCATAAACATATATAGAATAAGAACTGAAAATTAAAATAATCTAACCGAATTGAAAGTTGAACCGGGCTTGTGTTTGACACAATTCCCTTAAACAGATTCGACGTCTATTCCCAGGGTACACCGGTCCGAAGCAGCGTACTGCCGGACTTGAACACTTGCCTGAAAGGTAACCGGAACGGGGAGATCTTGTTGCGGCTGAGAGGAAACTCTAATCATATAAGAATGCTTATATGATTTTTAGTGTGTATTTTTTCAAATCCCAAAGGCATTCTTTATAGTGGAAACTCAATCCTTAAGTTTCCACCCACTTCCGATGTGGGACAATATAAAACCTTTTAGACTTTGTACTAAACGCACAACTTTGAGACTCGATATTTCATTCACCTTTATTCCGTTTTGGACACACTTTGACTCGTTTTAAAGCCCTCGTTAGAGGCTACAAAACTCACTAATTAGTCATTAATATATATCACAATATCATATATTAAATTGTGTCCAAATATTGGTGAAAACACACTATCAAACACTATTTTATCAACAATCCCCCACATGAATGGAGATCGATCTCAGAAACAACAAAATTCCAATTAAGTTTCAGTGGTTGAATCTTGCATACGATAAGTAGGTGTTACCCTTTGAACTTTCGCTTGTGAAAACGCACTTAGTCTCCTGGCTCTGAGTAGACGGCGATGTCTTTGAACTCGTCTGTCGTTTTTGTAGGCGACAATACGCTTCACACAAGACTCTCCCTGACAACTTCAAGTCCTCATAGTTATGTTCGTTATGGTCATGAACATTAGCCTGATTCTGCGAGAGCTTATCAAGTATTGTGCCCCAACAATACCCTTCGAAGTGACCCCACTTCTCTCTCACATAGGTGATTCACCACCGAATGGCTACTGATTAACCACACATGGTTATATCAGTTGAATCATTAAAAGCCATAGGCTTATCCTCTTACATGTCACTTTTAGGAATGGACTAGGAAGTCTACTTATAATTAGTAAACTCCCTTTAAAAGGTAGGGGTTGCTAGTTTAGTAATTATCTCCCCCACAGTGACCATCGCCAGTTCATACAAGTAGGTTGTCCTATTGAACTAAGATCTTGGGATCTTCAGTCAACTGAGTTAGGTTTTCCTTCATATAAACTTAGCCTTTCATGGGCTTCAGTCCCATTCCCACGCAAGACTCATATACTAACTCTCTGCTTAAGCCTTTTGCCAGCGGATCCGCAACATTATCCTTTGACTTCACATAGTCAATAGTGATAATTTCTGTAGAGATTAGTTGTCGTACTTTATTATGTCTACATCTCATATGTTTATTCTTACCATTACACATTGTATTATGAGCTCAACCAATCACCGATTGGCTATTACAATGTATACATATGGCCGACACCGGCTTAGGCCATCTGGGTATATTTTCAACGAATTGACGTAGCCATTCTCCCTCTTCACCGACTTTATCTAAAGCGATGAATTATGATTCCATCGTGGATCTAGCAATAACCGTTTGTTTAAACGATTTCCACGATATAGCATCACCTTCAAGTGTGAATACATATCAACTTGTCGCTCTGGAATCATTTGTATCAGATATCCACTTCGCATCAAAGTGACCGTTGATCACTGCAGGATATCTATTATAATGCTACCCGTAATCTCGAGTACCGAAGTAACCTAATCATACAACTCTAATGAGATGTACTTAGATTATTCGTATATCAATTTAGCGTGCTTATTACAGCATATGCTAAGTCGGATCGAGTACATTAAAACGCGTTATCATGAATCATGTTCTTGATATCAAAATACAAGACACCCCCACATTTCCAAGCTATTGTGTTCATTTTACACAACTAACTAGGGTTAGTGCTTATCGTTTCAAAGCTTCTCCCACATGTCTTGCAACTTGATATCATATTCATATATATCTAAAATGATTCTAATCAATCAGGCATTCAAAAGCCCACACATAAGATTTGCATCTTTTGTGATCCAAATTATCTCACATTTGAGCAATTCTTAGTCATATTCTAGGTTTGACCTAGAGACGTCGAATTTAGAAAACTTAACAAAAGTTTCGCACTCAAATTATATTTGCATCTGTAGGTGATTCAAGATCTCAAGATAATAAAATAATAAAGATTGACATCTTTATATTTATAATTATCTTCAATATCATAATTCACATAATATGTGAATAATTCACATCATTAATGATGTTCACAATATACCAAATTCTTCTATTACTGAATGAAAGAGATTTTGTCTTTAAATAAATTCAACACAATAAAATATTAGTTGTTAATTGATCTCTGCAGATGATCATTATTAACAAGTATAAGTCTAGCACGCCATAGACTTCAAAACCAAATCATGAGAATAGAAGACGCATCATTCATGTTCTCCATAGATTTTCTCACAAGGAATGTCATACCATATCATTTGTATCATGACAAAATCGAATTCATACACTTAAACACTGCCTTAAATATACCATTTAAGAGGGTTTTGAATATCAGGTATCTCTTTTATATATCCAGTATTAGTTCATCTATAAGCATAACACATATGCCATTCTTGGATCTTATCTTCCGTACCCTAGGTAATGCAACAATTACCTTTGCCAGGCACCCCCACACTTTGAGGTATTCATATGATGGTTTCTTTTTCACCATAACTCGTTTAGGGTTTCATCCATTATCTTCTGAGGTACCTTACTTAAAGATAATTTGTCGATAGAACGACATCCCTCTACATGTTCTGATTTACACCAGAACACACCAACATGACATTCACTATTTCTTTCAAGATTCTATTCTTGTATTCATCAATCTAATTCGATTAGGGTAATTAAGGTGCAGTGAATTCATGTTCAATGCCATTTTGTGATCAAAATTCAGCAAAATGTGCAACATAATCACCACCTCTATCACTGCGAACATTGATTTTTCCGTTCAAGTTGATTCTCAACTTCGTTTTTATCAGTAATAAACGAATCTATTGCTTCATCTTTACTTTTAAATGTAAGACCCAAGTATTTTCCTTGTACATACGTGTGTTTAAGATTTTTGAAGTGGAAGTTTTGTTGTACATAATTAAAAATGCAAAAGAAGCTGAACTGGGAATTCGGCGAGCCGCGCGGCCTTATGACGCGCCGCGCCATTACGGGCTGACAGATTCTTCCTTCTTTTTAAATTAGATATTTTGGGGGCAATTTGGTAAAATCACTTTGGGGTCCGACTTTAAGGCCCCAAATCAGTTGTTGGAGTCTCCTTTACTCCATTTCCATCTACCTTATCACTTTCCATTAAATCCTAGAGAGAGAGGAAGTTCTAGAGTGAGAGAGCTCCATTAAAGGAAGAAGGAAGTTGAATCGGGTCTTATTGCGAGTTCTAAAGTCGTTCATCTAGTCGCTAGCTACGTGGTGATTGTGTTGGTAAGTTATAAAACCTAATTTCTTACTTTAATTGTATTAAGGGTTAGGGTTTGGGTTATTGGCACATAAAAACCCATTTGTTAGTGAATTAGGGGTTTTTGGGTGAATTTGGGTCATGTGGACTCAAAGTTGGCTAACTAGGGTTTTCGAAGTATTAATCTATGTTTATGAGCTTAAATTAGTTAGTTAAATTACTAGCACACTTAAATATATGTAAAGGAGTGTTAAGTGGGTTAGTAGATGACCCGAAATGGGTGTATTGACTTTAAATGGTCAAATGGGTCAAGATGGTCCTAAGTGGGTTAATGTATGTGTTTGATGCATAAACCTTGTATTGGAAAGCGTCTTAGGACTTAACTTGGCAAATGATTAGGGTTTTGGGGATGTTAACCCAAATATTAGGGTTAGGGTTGCAAATGGGTCATAATTGCACAATGGGTCAAGATAACCCTAGAATGGAGTTTTAGTGGGTTGACCAACTTGAGTTGTGATTGATATTGTGTAAAATGTAATAGGTGCGTTACCTTGAAGATTCTCAGACTTGATTATCTTTCACAAGAGACTTTGAGGTGAGTGGAGTAATTATACATGTATGTATATGGTATATTTATTTGTATGCTATGGTATGACCCACAGAGCCGGGAGTGCCATAGTGTATGTGTGTGAGTGTGCTATGATGTGAACCACGGAGCCGGTAGCATCATAGTGCACGTTTGTGATGTGAACCACGGAGCCGGTAGCATCAAAGTGTGAACCACGAAGCCGGTAGCACTATAAAACAAAGTGTGAACCACGGAGCCGGTAGCACTATAAAAGAGTATGACTCGAATGCGTAGTGACGTAAACCACGGAGCCGGTAGTGTTATAGCATTGCGTATGGTGTGAACCACGGAGCCGGTAGCACCATGATGCATTTATGGTTAACCATATAGTTATTTATGTATATGTCAGGATGTATCATATTATATTATTGCGGGGCTTGTGATATTGATATTGCTAGTTGCGGTATTTGGAGGTGATTAGCTTACTTGGAGTTTGTATGTTAATTGTTATTACTAACAATTATGCGGTGTGTGTAAGTGTATGCAAGTAGGTATATTATATATGTATATGTATAATTATTGCATTTACTAAGCTTTGGTTACCCTCTCGTTGCTTACCTTTTTATAGGTTCGATTGTGGACAAGGGTAAGGGCATTATCTTGGATTAGAGATCCCGCTTTGTTGATTAGGGGACGCTTTTTGGATGTGATAGTTCTTGGAGTTTGACCGAGACTTGGGTAGTTTAATCCCAAACGCCATGCTCGTAGTGTAGTTTGGTACTTAAACTTTTTGGCGATCGAAACTCATATTTTGTATTTAAACTTGTAATTTGGGTCGTGTGGGCCCTGCTTCGTAAAACTAATTTTATTAATGGAACATGCTAGTTTTACATATATGAACTTGTGGGTAAAAGCATTTTGTCTAATTATGTCAGGAAACGACCAAACATTTTCGTGTATTTGGCTCTCGGGGACAGCAGGCTGTCCAGGTGGTTTCGCGCGCCGCGCCATATGCTGGCCAGTTTAAAAAAAAAATTTGTGATATTTTGCACGGGTTTGGTTCGGGTTGTTACAAGTGGTATCAGAGCATGGTCTAAGGGATTTAAGCGACTTGAGATAGGTGCCTAGACTTAGACTTTATTGTATGTGCGCTTTATGCGGGACTTGTAGGACTTTGGGTCTAATCGGGAATTGTTAGTGCTTCGGGTTATGTGAACTAACCTCGTACTAATTGTTTTGTGTTGTGTTTAGTAATCATCAAGCGATATGGACGTTGTACTAGCGAGTTAATGCGACGTGCTCGCGTAACAATGATTAGCTACCATTGTTACGGGTGCAAATCGTGTCAAACAAGTAATGTACGACGATTGTTGAGCAAGATGGAGTAGTGTGGCATATATGCATATACAATTGTGTTATGTCCTTTCGTTTCGTTGTTTAACCTAATTCATTTTATAGAATGAAGATGAGAAACGGGCACGACACCAATGATGGAAGTACGAATGAGGACGTTGAGTTCACGGCCAAAGTTGAGGCCATCTTTAAACGTCAAAAGGCGGAGTTCCTCGAGGATGTTAAGAAAATGTTTCTAGATACGATTGACGAGCAATTAGTCAATGTAGTCAAGGAGCAAGTGAAGGCCGTTCATCAAGAGGATAATGTGGGGAGACGGGACTTCTTCTATAAGAATTTCAAGGACTCTCAACCTCCCACCTTCGATGGTGAACGGGACCCACTTAAGAGTGTCCGTTGGATCTCCGATATGGAGGGGGCTTTTCGTACGTGTGAATGTCCTCTTGATAAGAAGACAAGATACGGGTGTAGCATGTTAAGAGGTGATGCTAAATTGTGGTGGGACGCAAAGATTCAAGTTTATGGCGAAGAACAATGTATGGAGTTCACATGGGATGAATTCAAGGCGGAGTTTTTCGATGAGTACCAAACTTCGGCCGATCTTACAAGGCTTAAGGATGAGTTACGTTCCTTGAGGCAAGGGTCGATGGATTTGAACACTCTCAAATCCGTGTTTTTGTCTAAGACCCAATTTTGCCCGGAGTATGTCGGGAATGATAAGATGTTGAAAGAAGATTTTTATCGGATCTTGAATGATAGTTATCAAGAGAAGATAAGTGTGAATGTGGTGAAGCGCTTTGATGAATTGTTCAATATGGCGAAGGGTTTTGAAGCGCTTATGATAAGGAAGGGTGGTTTTACTTTTGGTAAGAGGAAGTTCGAGAATTCGAGCCATTCGAACTTCTCAAACAAGAAAAGTAAGAAAGGTTCCGAAAGCATTGGTAGTGTGAAGAAGGGTACGTACGGGGGTTTTGGGCCCAAATGTTATAATTGTGGGCAACAAGGACACATGGCTCGCAATTGTACAAGTGAGACTTCAACACCAAAAGTCACTTGTTATAATTGTGGCAAAGAGGGGCACAAGAGGCCGGAATGTCCCGAATTGAATAAAGATAATGTTAAGCGGTTGGAGAAGGCGGCGGGTACGGCTAGGGGTCGCAATTATTTGATGACCAATGATGAAGCCAAACAATCGAACGAAGTTGTCTCAGGTACTTTCATGGTTAATTCTAATCCGGTAAGGATACTTTTTGATAGTGGTGCTAACTTGTCGTTCGTGTCACCAAAATTCGTGCCTAAACTTAATAAACCATTAGCTAAGTTGAGTCGTCCGGTAGAATTCGAAATAGCGGATGACAAGACGGTGTTAGTGGTTGATGTGTGTAATAATTGTGATGTTGTATTTGGTGCCGAAACTTTAAAATTGATCTAATCCCGATGACTTTGGGTGATTTCGATATCGTTGTTGGTATGGATTGGCTCGATAGAAATAGAGCCGATATTGCATGCCATGAAAAATCTATTCGGGTGAGGGCCCCGAGTGGGGGAGAGTTAATTATTCACGGTGATAAACGAAGAAGACTTGTGCCGATATGTTCTTTTGCACGGGCACATCGTTTTCTTGTTAGTGGTGGCATGGCTTTTCTTGCCCATGTTGTTGATACTCGTGATGAGCCACCACCTATTCGTGAAATTCCGGTGGTAAGTGAATTCGAAGACGTTTTTTCGGATGAGTTACCGGGTGTTCCGGCGGAAAGACAAGTTGAATTTCGCATTGAGTTGGTTCCGGGAGCTACTCCCATTGCTAAAACTCCTTATCGTTTAGCGCCAACGGAAATACAAGAGTTGTTAAATCAAACCCAAGATTTGCTTGAGAAGGGTTTTATTCGACCGAGTGCTTCGCCATGGGGCGCTCCGGTTTTATTCGTGAAAAAGAAGGATGGTAGTATGCGAATGTGCATCGATTACCGGGAGTTGAATAAAGTGACTATCAAGAATCATTATCCACTGCCTCGGATTGACAATTTGTTTGACCAACTCCAAGCTGCGACGTATTTCTCTAAGATCGACCTACGGTCCGGCTATCACCAAATGCGGGTCCGCGAGGAAGATATTGAGAAAACGGCTTTTCGAACACGTTATGGGCATTTTGAGTTTGTAGTTATGCCTTTTGGTCTTACGAATGCACTGGCGGCATTCATGGACCTTATGAACCGAGTGTGCCAACCTATGTTGGACAAGTCAGTAATTGTGTTCATTGACGACATACTTGTTTATTCAAGGAGTATGAACGAACATGAACGTCATTTGCGTGAAGTATTGAAGACGTTACGAAAGGAGAAGTTGTATGCTAAGTTCTCCAAATGTGAATTTTGGCTAAGGGAAGTTCAATTCCTTGGTCATATTGTGAACAAGGAGGGTATTCAAGTGGATCCGGGGAAGATAGAGACGGTGAAGAGTTGGAGACAACCGACTACACCTACGGAGGTTCGAAGTTTTCTCGGATTGGCCGGTTATTATCGTCGGTTTATCCAAGACTTTTCTAAGATCGCTTCTTCGTTGACGAAATTGACGAGGAAGAATGCGAGATTTAATTGGGAGAACGAGCAAGAAATTGCTTTTCAGTTGTTAAAAGAGAAGTTGTGTCAAGCTCCGATGTTAGTGTTGCGGGAAGGAGTGGAAGACATGACGGTTTATTGTGATGCATCGTTAAATGGGCTCGGGTGTGTTCTAATGTAAAGAGGTAAAGTCATCGCTTATGCCTCTCGACAATTGAAGGAACACGAAACGAGATATCCGACTCATGATCTTGAGTTGGCGGCGGTTGTGCATGCGTTGAAAATTTGGCGCCATTACTTGTATGGTGTCAAGTGTACGATTTATTCGGATCATAAGAGTTTGAAACATCTCTTTAATCAACGAGATTTGAATTATCGCCAACGAAGGTGGATGGATGTGGTGAAAGATTATGATTGTGAGATACTTTATCATCCGGGAAAGGCGAATGTGGTCGCGGATGCGTTGAGTCGAAAGAATCATCACCCGGCGTTACGATTGGGATTGTTACGTATGATTATTACTGACGATTTTCTTGAAAAACTTGGTGTGATTCAAATTGAGGCTTACGTTCACAACAAGCATGAGGAACGAATTGTGGGGCAATCGGAGTTTATTACTATGGGTTCGCATGGTTTGTTGTCTTTTCAAGGAAGAGTGTGGGTGCCTAAGATGGGTGATTATCGACAAGTGCTACTTGATGAAGCACATAAGTCAAAGTATTCCATTCATCCGGGCGCGACGAAAATGTACCTTGATTTAAGGAAAGATTATTGGTGGCCGGGCATGAAACGTGATGTTGTAAAATATGTTGAACAATGTGTTACATGTTTGTAAGTTAAGGCCGAGCACCAAAAGCTGTATGGTAAGTTACAACCGTTAGAAATCCCGAAATGGAAATGGGAGCACATTACCATGGATTTCATCACAAAGTTACCTAAAACGGTGAGGACCCAATTTGATTCGATTTGGGTTATAGTTGATCGATTAACAAAAAGTGCTTTGTTTCTTCCCATTAAGGAAGCGATATCGTCGGAGACCTTGGCTAAGTTGTTTATCAAGGAAGTCATCTCTCGACACGGAGTTCCTATATCTATTATTTCGGATCGAGATACCCGTTTTACATCTCGGTTTTGGAAAAAGTTTCACGAAGATATGGGTAGACAATTGAAATTGAGCACGCCGTATCATCCTCAAACGGACGGTCAAACCGAGCGTACGAATCAAACATTGGAGGATATATTACGGGCGTGTATTATTGATTTTGGGGGTAGTTGGGATGAGCACTTACCCTTGGTGGAATTCTCGTACAATAATAGTTATCATACTAGTATTGGGATGCCACCTTATGAGATGCTTTATGGGCGTAGGTGTCGAACCCCGATTTGTTGGGGTGAAGTGGGACAAAAGGAAATCGGGAGTACCGATTTGGTTTTAGAGACGAATAACAAGATTGACATTATTCGGAATCATTTGAAGAAGGCTCAAGATAGACAAAAGTCGTATGCCGATAAACGTAGACGAACGATCGAATTTCAAGAAGGTGACATGGTGATGCTTAAGGTTTCGCCATGAAAAGGTATTATTCGATTTCGAAAACGGGGAAAGTTAGCTCCTCAGTTTATTGGACCATTTAAGGTTTTAGCTCGCGTTGGTGAAGTCGCGTATCGGTTGGAATTACCCGAAGAGCTTGCAGGGATCCATAATACATTTCATGTTTCCCATCTCCGTAAGTGTCTTGCGGATGATTCATCTTGGGTGCCATTAGACGAGATTGAGCTAAACAATAAGTTAGAGTATATTGAGGAGCCGATTGCTATACTTGATGAGAAGGTCAAAAGGTTAAGGCATAAAGAGGTTAGGACCTTCAAAGTTCAATGGCGACGGAGTAAGGGTTCCGAGTTTACTTGGGAGCCCGAAGAGTTTGTGTTAGTTTATCTTCCTTCTTGTCATGCGGCTTGGATCGCGAGGACGCAATCCGAATAAGTGGGGGAGAGTTGTAAGACCCAAGTATTTTCCTTGTACATACGTGTGTTTAAGATCCTTGAAGTGGAAGTTTTGATGTACATAATTAAAAATGTAAAGGAAGCTGAACTGGGCATTCGGCGCGACGCGCGGCCTTATGGCGCGCCGCACCATTACGGGTTGACAGATTCTTCCCTCTTTTTAAATTAGATATTTTGGGGGCAATTTGGTAAAATCACTTTGGGGTCCGACTTTAAGGCCCCAAATCAGTTGTTGGAGTCTCCTTTACTCCATTTCCATATACCTTATCACTTTCCATTAAATCCTAGAGAGAGAGGAAGTTCTAGAGTGAGAGAGCTCCATTAAAGGAAGAAGGAAGTTGAATCGGGTCTTATTGCGAGTTCTAAAGTCGTTCATCTAGTCGCTAGCTACGTGGTGATTGTGTTGGTAAGTTATAAAACCTAATTTCTTACTTTAATTGTATTAAGGGTTAGGGTTTGGGTTATTGGCACATAAAAACCCATTTGTTAGTGAATTAGGGGTTTTTGGGTGAATTTGGGTCATGTGGACTCAAAGTTGGATAACTAGGGTTTTCGAAGTATTAATCTATGTTTATGAGCTTAAATTAGTTAGTTAAATTACTAGCACACTTAAATATATGTAAAGGGGTGTTAAGTGGGTTAGTAGATGACCCGAAATGGGTGTATTGACTTTAAATGGTCAAATGGGTCAAGATGGTCCTAAGTGGGTTAATGTATGTGTTTGATGCATAAACCTTGTATTGGAAAGCGTCTTAGGACTTAACTTGGCAAATGATTAGGGTTTTGGGGATGTTAACCCAAATATTAGGGTTAGGGTTGCAAATGGGTCAAAATTGCACAATGGGTCAAGATAACCCTAGAATGGAGTTTTAGTGGGTTGACCAACTTGAGTTGTGATTGATATTGTGTAAAATGTAATAGGAGCGTTACCTTGAAGATTCTCGGACTTGATTATCTTTCACAAGAGACTTTGAGGTGAGTGGAGTAATTATACATGTATGTATATGGTATATTTATTTGTATACTATGGTATGACCCACGGAGCTGGGAGTGCCATAGTGTGTGTGTGAGTGTGCTATGATGTGAACCACGGAGCCGGTAGCATCATAGTGCACGTTTGTGATGTGAACAACGGAGCCGGTAGCATCAAAGTGTGAACCACGGAGCCGGTAGCACTATAAAACAAAGTGTGAACCACGGAGCCGGTAGCACTATAAAAGAGTATGACTCGAATGCGTAGTGACGTGAACCACGGAGCCGGTAGCGTTATAGCATTGCGTATGGTGTGAACCACGGAGCCGGTAGCACCATGACGCGTTTATGGTTAACCATATAGTTATTTATGTATATGTCGGGATGTATCATATTATATTATTGCGGAGCTTGTGATATTGATATTACTAGTTGCGGTATTTGGAGGTGATTAGCTTACTTGGAGTTTGTATGCTAATTGTTATTACTAACGATTATGCGGTGTGTGTAAGTGTATGCAAGTAGGTATATTATATATGTATATGTATAATTATTGCATTCAATAAGCTTTGCTTACCCTCTCGTTGCTTACCTTTTTATAGGTTCGATTGTGGACAAGGGTAAGGGCATTATCTTGGATTAGAGATCCCGCTTTGTTGATTAGGGGACGCTTTTTGGATGTGATAGTTCTTGGAGTTTGACCGAGACTTGGGTAGTTTAATCCCAAACGCCATGCTCGTAGTGTAGTTTGGTACTTAAACTTTTTGGCGGTCGAAACTCATATTTTGTATTTAAACTTGTAATTTGGGTCGTGTGGGCCCCACTTCGTAAAACTAATTTTATTAATGGAACGTGCTAGTTTTACATATATGAACTTGTGGGTGAAAGCGTTTTGTCTAATTATGTCGGGAAACGGCCAAACAATTTCGTGTATTTGGCTCTCGGGGACAGCAGGCTGTCCAGGTGGTTTCGCGCGCCGCGCCACATGTTGGCCAGTTTAAAAAAAAAAAATTTGTGATATTTTGCACGGGTTTGGTTCGGGTTGTTATATTAAACAAGTAAATATAACAATACTTCGTCTATCATTGATAAACAAAATAAAGTATCAGTTTTCATTTGTTTATCAACCATCCGGACACAAGATTCTTGCGAATCTCATGAATGCACTGATCAATGAGAGTTCCTTCCGGAGTTCATTTTCAGGTATTACAATCACTTTGCCATTGATATCATCAAAGGCAGAGTTATCCATGAAGATATTTTCTTCACTATACATACATGACAGATAACCCCTGTATAAATCTACTTTTCCTTGGTGTTAGAACCAACCAAGTTAACTTCAGAGATCATCTGAAATTTGAACTGAACTGAACTGTCTTATCAAAACAGGAAGTTTCAGTTGCTAAACTGTTTTAACAAAACAGTAAGCACCATTTGAACTGAACTAAAAGCTACTTTCAGATATCATCATTGTGAAATCAAAACCGAACTAAACTGTTTTAGCAAAACAGAAAGTTTCAGTCACTAAACTGTTTTAGCAAAACAGTAAGCACCACATAAACTGTACTAATTTGAGTTTTCAACCCAAAATAAAAGTTTCATTTTACCGTGAACAAACTGAGTTAAACCAAATAGGTTTAAACCCAACCGGGTAAACCAAATAGGTTTCGACCCAAACAAGTAAACCAAACTGGTTTAAACTCAAATGGGTAACCAAACAGGTATCACCTTAAAAACGTTTCAACTCAAACGGGTAAACCGAACAGGTTTCAACCCTACACTTAAACCAAGCAGGTTTAAACACAAACATGTAAACTAAACATGTTAAAACCAAAAGGTTTATACTAAACGATTAAACTAATCGTTTCAACAAAATTGGTTAAACCAAACATGTTTAAGCCCAACTGTTAAACAAACAAGTTTAAATCCGGTTTAATAAGAGTCTAAAACTCTCCCAATACTGTCCCGAAGACAGTCCATAACCAGTTTCGAATGTAAGTTTCGAATGTAGTCTGGAAACAGTCCAGAAATGTTTCGGACGCTCTCCAAAAATCCGTTCAAAACCATGTTCGAGAACAATCTGGAAATGATCCAAAACTGTTCAATTACACGTTTAGAACTAACCGACTATGCCATTCAAGACATAGTTGCGGCATAATGAATCCGAATGATTCCAAGCCTGAACCATGCTCATAATTTGAGCATCATGTTCCCCTTCAACAACTTGGAAAACGGTTCAGCCAAGAACCTCGCAAGGTTCATTCAAGAACCTCGCAAGGTTCAGTTAAGGTCAAGAACCTCGCAAGGTTCGGTCAAGAACCTCGCAAGGTTCATTCAAGAACCTCGTAAGGTTCGGTCAAGAACCTCGCAAGGTTCATTCAAGAACCTCGTAGGTTCAGTGGTCAGCTAAAAGAACATCTTTTACTGTCACCGCTTAAAGTGCACAACTGTGAACTTCTCGAGTCTTTCATCCTGAGAAAGAACTATATTAAGAAGGGGTGCACAATCGTACCGAATATAGTTCCAGTAGCAGAAGTCATGAATAACCCAATTAATTTTAAAACCCGAACTCCACACAGTTAGTTATCCAAGATAAATAAGCAATGACTAAAAATTAGTATCATGCACAATTTCACCGCTATTGATTTAATGAGTAGAAACAAAAGGCTGTTGATAGTGTTTTAGCACCAACTCATATATACCGAACTGAAACAGTATACAAACCAACAAGTTAAAACATCAATACACCTGTTTTGTCAGCAAACTATGACTGGAATAAACTGCTGAAGAAATCTATTTCGTACATCACAATTTAACAACAAGTATAATCAGCAAGTTATACTAATAAGAAATTTCAGCTTATTAATCAGTATTGATCTTAACCGGTCCTGTTTATAATAATCCGTTTGTAACACACAATTTAACAGCATATATACAATCGGATTCTGGTTATAAAAATTCTGTTTCTAACACGTTTCATAGTCTGCCATACCAGTCTCGTATGATCAGTCCAAAACAGAATATTGCAAACAAATTCAATATAACAATCACTTATAAAAACAGTAAGCAATTTATCAATCAACAAAGGTCAATTTATAACTCAACAAACAGTGTAAAACACTATATAAATCAACATATAATTTAAGGTAATAGACCACAAGTTTATAAATCATAATAGCAGTCCGTCCAAGGTCCATATATACCAACTAATTAAACATACACATGTATGTAGATTCAAAACTCTCGTAGATGTTAATTAGGATGCATATACTGATTATACATTAAACCTTAGACAAGTCCTTATTATTAATTAATCAAGTCAATATAATAGAATCAATATAGTTATATATCCTTATATCTTAATTTGATAGTTAAACTATACCCACTAGAAGCATACTGCGTATACGATTCTAAAACATATGTTTATCTCAGCATCTTTGCAATACACGTATAACAGCCAATTATAATATTTGTTAAACTTAACAATTAAGTAACGAAAATAAACAGCAAGAATTCATTCTGATTTTGTTAACGTAGTTTATAAACAGCAAAATAAAATTCCATGTTTCGCTACAACATTCTATAAACAACAGTTTAATAAACTTATATTTTAGGCAATCGAAATCTGTTTAAATAAATTATACAAAGCAAGTTTCGCACACAAGTGAAAAACGTTTTTAACACGTCAAAGAGAATGCTTCATAATACTATATATAATATTGACCATATAACACTTATCAAATTAAAAGCATACTCATGTTCATCAATTGTTCACAAGTATATACTGTAACACAATTAAGAAGCTTAACATAATTATTTAGGTTTACAATCAATTTAATCATAATTGATGTATTATCTATCTATCTATATCTATATCTATCTATCTATACTATATACTATACATTAAAAGAAAAGAAAAATTGAGGTATACTTTTTTAACAATATTGAATCTGGACCCTTAGATCACAAAAAAAACCTCCATTGCCCTTACTTAACAACCATTAGATCCAGCTATAACTAAATAATTAGTACCACAACAACAAATTCTTCCCGTAATACCCTTGGCAAGAAAAATAGCGGGCAAAAAAAAAAAAAAAAAAAAGGCATACCAGTTAACTCCATTCGAAAACACGCACACAGAAAATTAGGGCAAACACTATCTAATCGTTATTCTTCTTCCCTTATTTTCAAGATTAAAATCCTAAAAACATCAATTCAATCAACGCGGGTTGATTTCAACTGAAATATCGATTGTTACATCTTGATGCCACGAACTCGCGTTCCCTCCCCAATTAAAATTAGGGTTCGCAAAATCAGATCGATAATCTTAGATGCAGAGATGAAGACATGGCGAATATATCGAGGGTTCCGAATTTCATTTGTGAATGGAAAGATCAACATCCTTTGTGAATAAATCGAGTCAAAGGTTAGTTTATCTCAGATTTTACGATTCAATTTTTCATCTAGGGTTCAGTTGAAAATGGATTTATGTCTATATCTAACCTATCAAATCTGTTATTTTTTGATCGATTTTTTGATCCAGGGTTCAATTGAACATGAATACATGTCGTGATTGAACCTTAGTTTGATTCTATCTAACCTTTCACATTTAATATTTTTCGATTATTAGTGACAATCAAAAAATAAACTGTATTACTGATAAGCAATGTATTTACATTGAGTTATATTGTTTTTTCCAATTTTTGTGTTCATCCAAGACATTTTAAGATAAGGTAAATTGAAGCTTGATTCAAAATATAGATCAATTTAGAAGAGGCATACAGAACTTGATTTAACTGTTTATGGATCTCATGAGTAGTAATATGAATATACAACGTGCACCTTAATTTGATGAATCCAATGTTCTTTGAGGTTTATCTATTATGATTAGAAGCTGTCAGCAGTTTCAGTCCATTTTATGTAAGCTTGGATAAAAGGTATAATTAGGTGATGGTGAAAGGTTAGGGTTTAATTTCTTGTGTATATTCAGGGTTTAATTTATGGTTTAATCCCAGATGTATTTTTCTGATTTGGTAATTATAGGGTTTACTTCAGCAACTTAAAAATTATTTGATGAATTGCCCAAGAGAAAAAGATTACTATAGGTATATATCATTGTTTTCTGATTTCATGCTTTTCAGTTATAATATGGGTATAATGCTAAAAGTTAACTTTTTTATCCTTTATCAACAGAAAAAAGGATAACTTTTTTTATCATGATTTCGTGCTTTTCAGTTATAATATTTACATGATTATATTGATTTCATTTTTAAGGTTTTGTGGTTGTACCAAGTGATGCAACTGACTGAAAATGGAGTTATTGACACGAAAGCGTTAGTAGTAGAAGAAGAACTACTTCACTGGTCTGCTTAAAATGAAGGAGTAATTGACATGAAAGCTTCAGTACTGAGGTTTTTGATAACCTGTTTCCATGTCTATTATGTCAGGTATTTTAACGGAATACATACATTTGTTCATTTATTTTGTAGTATAATTTTTTCATCTATGTTTGAATCAATTAGTAAATGACTATATCAAATATCTCAACAAAAACTTAAAACATATTCACTATCATCAATTCCTTCTGCATCTATTTTGCACAGTAGAAAGGATAGAGTTATACGTAAACTTATAGATCACTAAACGAACATATCAGATCTTTGATATATAGCTTTGAACATATCTATCTTTGTACATATAAGATCTAATATAATTGAATTTATTTTCAAATTGTTTTGGACTTTTAGTCATGCTAATCACTTTGTTCTGTTTCCCAGATGGTCAGCCATTGATGTCTCCATACTTACCAGCAAGAAGTGATAATGAGTAATTTACACAAACGACACTCGCTTTGACAGTGAGATATCCAGTTTATAGACGCCGTGAGGCTGGTAAGTTTATCGTGAATACAAGGAACCTTGCTTGACAACAGGTAATGATCATTTTAGTACAGTTCTCTCAAAGTTTGTGATGACGTCTCTTTGTTTCAAATGGGTCATTAAGCTAACTGTTGTTTCAAATGGGTCAAAACATATAACAAGTCGAATGGGAATAAGTAACATGTTTAAAACATACCAATGGGTCAGATTAAACCAGCACAGTTGTTTAAAACATATAAGTCAAAACAATATGTTTAACTAATATGTTTACAAAATGTCAAAGCATTAAAATAATATGTTTTAGACATACCAGCACAGTTGTTTCAATAATGTCAAAACATATAGCAAGTCAAATAGGTCAAAACAGTATGTTTAAATCATATAACAATATGTTTTAAATGGGTCAAAACATGCAACAATGTGGGGCTGATTAATCATATAAAAAGTCAAATGGGTCAACGAAATATGTAACATATAAATTTTTTATGAAACATGTCAGACCGATAGATTTTTTCTAAAATAAGTTGAGTTCACCTTTATCTTAATAAGTTGTGCTAAATAAGTTGAGTTCACCTTTATCTTAATTAAACAATCTCCTATATGCTTGCTCTTATTTGAATTCTTGTATAAAATTTTAATAACAAAATAGGAGCTTAAAAATTAGTCACCTGAAATGAAAAATATAATGTATGATATTTGCTATTTGGATCAAGGGGTAATTTAATATCAATGATGAACTATTCTCTTCATAGTGGTCAAGATTATGTGCAGCTGCGATCAGGCAAGTGAACGGAGAGACTCATATATCACAGAACAAAATTGTACGTAAACTTCGCATCAATACTAATAGATACCATTAGGGTGTATTATGATCCATTGATTTAATTATAACCTTATAATCCTACCACTACACAATTCTATTCTTTTTCTACCGCTAAAAGGTTATATTTCTAAACAAAATTACATAAACAAAAAGCTACTGCTATCATTCATCGAACCAAATCCCTATCGTCGGATTCCCAAGAACAAATTCACAGTGCAATAGCAGAAATCAGGTTACATTAATCGCGGGTGAGTATCTCTGATTTAAGGCTTCGATCATTAGGTTTTTCATATATCTTCTCTGATTTTGTGCTTCTATTATTAGGGTTTACATAACTTGGTGCAAGCCGAAGAACAAATTCACAGTGCCATCGCATAAATCAGCTTACATTAATCGTGGGTGAGTATCTGTGATTTAAAGCTTCGATCATTAGATTTTTCATATATCTTCTCTGATTTTGTGCCTCGAGGATCCAATACTGATAGGAGATGTTAATCGCAGCCATCTCATAAGGAGGACGATTGACCTAACAAACCTCAAGTAAGACAACTCTTACAAAAAGTGACTCCATTTTGATTATTTAGTACAATTTTGACTGCTTACATAAAAGTATGAATAACATGTGTAGATTTAAAGGAACCCGCCCTTTGACATACCTTTTTAGCTGACTTCGTGTTTGATTATTGACTTGAAATTGAGTTTGGGTATATTTTTGTTGAAATGAGAATTTATAACCTATTTGGGTCATAAGGATCTATTTTGACCCGTATGTAGAGTTATAAGAAACTGAAGTCCCTTACATGTTTAAAATGTCATTTTTAATTTGTGACATGAATTTCATTAGCTCAGCTCATCCAAATTGAAATTTGACTCCACAACAAAAACGTTTTATTATTTTAATAAAAGTGTCAATAATGAGTCTCGGGCCTACTTTACGAGGTCGTAAGTTGAAAGTCGCTAAGTTTTGGTGAAAGCTAATAAGTGACTTGGAAAGTAGACCCTACGGGCTTTAAAATGACATATGATATATGTGGGTCGGTCGAGTATAAACGGGTTTTAAATGGCGTTCAAAATGGGACTTGGTGGCTGAGATTTGCTGTTGGTAACATCAGCTAAAATAGCAGCAGCAGCACCACAACTTTTGGGTGTTTTAGCAAAGGTGTAACTTTTAAACTTGAACTCCGTTTTTAGCATACAAACTGTCAAAGGTGGGAGACCGTATTTCCCAACGGTCATGGCTTAAGAGATTATATCGAACTTGGTGGGCCCCGATATCAGCTGCAAAGTTACTGAAATACACAAATAAAAAGAAGAAAATAATGAGGTTTTCTTTTTCTCAAATACCGGTTTAAGATCGTTTCAAGTCTGTTTTGTTTGAATTTGATTGCGTAGGTCATGGTTTTTCGGTTGAGTTTGGATTCGTTTGACTTTTTGTATAATCTGTTTTACTCTTTTAGGGTTTTGGTTTCGTGACTGGTTCTTTTTCAGAACCACACAAGTATTTGGTTTTTAATTTGCATAGGCTGTTCCACCTTCCAATAGTATCCTTACCTTCTGCTAATTATTAACAAAATTATATACATGTTTAATCAGTTCATCATTAAAATGGAACTCACTTGCACGCATTTATTTGCAGCGGCAACACAATTCAGGTAACACTCTGGAATGAATTGGCAAACGCTTTTGACCATGGAAACATGACCAATCATGTAGTTCATTGGGGACTGTCAACACCAGAGATTTTGTATGTTTTTTTTTTTTTTTTTTTTTTTTTTATATATATATATATATATTCAGTTCAAGCTTTTAAAACTATCACACAATTTCATATATGTCAATCACTAGGTAACTATGTTTTTTATGGTGTAGAGGGATAAAGTCAATGCAGCTTTAGAATTTGCAAAACAGAGTTAGCTTCCTGCACCGTTTAAAAGATAAAATTTTGTCACACATTTGTTTGGATTACAAAACAGAAGGATTAAAACAGCTAGATATCTTAAATTGTCGTCCAAAAGCCATTCGAGCAAGCATTTCACACCATCTGTTTTACCCTATTGTTCAAAACGTCCAATTGTTTCGTGGCATTTCATATGAGAGTCTCTTCCAACTGGTAACCTTCTTTTTTTTTATTTGAAAATAAATATAGGAATCATGTTTCTTAAATTGTTAGTTGTGTCGATGAACATTTCTAAGGGTTAATAACGAAATTTCATTAATTATATATAGGTTTCTGAAATGGAAGAAGAGTATTTTCCACCAAAAGAAGAAGTGATTTTACAAAATGAGACTCCGACAAATCTATACATATTGGTTACGGGAGCAGTGGTAAGTGAATTTAACGGCTTAACGCCTATGGCATATAGCATTTCAAAGCTGTTATTACATTAAGGGATAATAAATAATATGGGACTAGCTACATACACTACCAAACACCCGTTTAAACGTTTAGTTTTTGCTAGAACGTCTTTGTACAGTTTTGCTACTAACTCTGCCGCCTAGAAACTTTGTAACCTCGAAACGATGTTCTATGTAAATTATTTTTCTAATCAATAGCAAGCGATGAGATCATTAGCAAATCTTGTTATACAACATTTGCGGCAAATATTTACTTGAACTAACACATAATTTATACTATATTTCAAAAGTTTATTGAACGAAACCCGCGATTCCGCGGGTCTTAAGCTAGTACTCATAATAGATAGATAGACATATGAAATCAAAGTCCACGTATGGGAGAACAATTAAATCGCACATGCGTTATATCAACTCCACATTCAAGGTACACGGTTACAAACTAAATTCAATTTAAGCATATATCAGTGGGTACCCGAATTATATGGACAGTACACGAATTTTATGGACAATACTGTTATAATTCAGTAGGCTTATAACTACCTTTAGTGGTTTGATTCTTGATGTTATAATTCAGTAGGCTTATAACTACCTTTAGTGGTTTGATTCTTGATTAAGAATGCTAATAATGAAGTGTAAGAACAAAGATGATAATGGAGAGAAAGAAAGAAACACTTTGTAAGTGAGAAAATGGTGCAAGTTTAATGCTTGCATTCATGACTATTTATAGCAAAAATATCACAAGTTTAGGTAATACAATAATATTACTTTTGTGTATCAATAATTGACTATCCATTTATATATATATATATTTATATATTATAACACTCCCCCTTGGATAGCAATTTTGTTTGTTGAAGATCAACTGTAAGTTACTGCCTCGTTAAAAACCTTGCTAAAGAAAATTCAGTGGGAAAAAAAACTTTAGCTAAGGGAAAAAGAGTGCAGCATGGAGTTGACTCCCCCTCAAGTAGACATCGCTTCAGTTGTTACATCTTTTGAATATGTCTCATACCAATGTTATGAACGTGTGTTCTGAAAATAACAGTTGGAAGTGCTTTCGTGAAAAGATCAGCAGAGTTTTGCTGGATTGAACATATCTCATTTCAATCTCGTTGTCCTTAATGAGATTTTGAGTGTATGAGAAGAATCTAGGAGGTATGTGTTTGGTTCGGTCACTTTTGATATACCCTTCTTTCATCTGTGCTATGCAAGCTGCATTATCTTCATAGATAATTGTTGGACTTTTATCGCGTTCTAGTCCACAAGAATCAGTAATGATTTGTGTCATTGATCTCAACCAAAAACATTCCCGAGTAGCTTCATGTAATGCAATCACTTCGGCATGATTTGATGATGTAGCAACAAGTGTTTGTTTTTGAGAACGCCATGATATTGCAGTACCTCCATTTAGGAATACATATCCAGTTTGAGATTTAGCTTTATGTGGATCAGATAAATAACCTGCATCAGCATAACCAACCAAATCTTGTTTTGATTCGTTAGAATAAAATAATCATAAATCAGTAGTTCCTCGAAGGTATCGAAATATGTGTTTGATCCCATTCCAGTGTCTTTTGGTAGGAGCAGAGCTGAACCTTGCCAATAAATTAACTGCAAAAGAAATGTCAGGTCTTGTACAATTTGTAAGATACATAAGAGCTCCAATTGCACTAAGATATGGTACTTCTGGTCCAAGAATATCTTCATGATCTTCACATGGACGAAATGGATCAGTTTCAACATTGAGTGATCTAACAACCATAGGAGTACTTAATGGTTTTGCCTTGTCCATATTGAAACGTTTCAGAATCTTTTCAGTATATGTTGTTTGATGTACAAGTAAACCATTAGGCATATGCTCAATTTGTAAACCAAGGCAATACTTGGTTTTTCCGAGATCTTTCATTTCAAATTCTTTCTTTAGAAGTTGAATGGCTTCATGGATCTCTTTATTTGTACCTATGATGTTAAGATCATCAACATAAACAGCTATGATCACATATCCGGATGTTGTTTTCTTAATGAAAACACAAGGACAAGTAAGGTTATTTGTATACCCTTTGCTTATCAAGTAATCACTTAATCGGTTATACCACATACGTCCCGATTGTTTTAACCCATATAAAGATCTTTGTAATTTAATCGAATACATTTCTTTGGGTTTTGCATTTGATGCTTCTGGTACCTTAAATCCTTCAGGTATCTTCATATATATATCACTATCAAGTGATCCATATAGATAAGCAGTCACAACATCCATGAGATGCATTTCTAAATTTTTAGAAACTGCCAGGCTGATTAAGTATCTAAAAGTAATTGCATCCATAACAGGGGAATAAGTTTCTTCATAATCAATTCCCGGTCTTTGAGAAAAACCTTGAGCTACAAGTCTAGCTTTATACCTTGTAACTTCATTTTTCTCATTTCTTTTTCGGACAAAAATCCATCTGTATCCTACAGGTTTCACATCTTTAGGAGTGAGAATGATGGATCCGAAAACTTTTCTTTTATTGAGTGATTCTAATTCAGCTCGTATTGCTTCTTTCCATTGAGCCCAATCATGTCTATTTTGACATTCAACCATAGATGTTGGTTCTGGATCATCATCATTATTCATGATGTCATATGCAACATTAAATGAAAATTTCTCATCAAGATTTTTCATTTCATTTCGGTTCCATAATATTTTTGAATGTGCATAATTGATTGCAATTTCTGTATTGACATCATCAATCTCCTCTGCAGTAGGAGTACTGATTTGTGGTTCTTCTTGAACACTTTCTTTTACCTTATTATCAGCTGATTTTCTTTTTCGAGGATTTTTATCTTTGGAACCAACTGGTCTCCCACGTTTCAGACGTGGCATAGATTCTTGAGTGACTACATTATCAGTTTTTCGATTTGGAATCTCAACTCGAGCTGGAGTATTAACTGCTGGTATATATGATTTAGTCACCCTTTTTGTATCTGTGAATGCATCAGGCATTTGATTTGCAAGTTCTTGTATATGCATTATCTTTTGAACTTCTGTCTCGCATTCTTTTGTGTGAGGATCAAGATACTTTAATTGAGGTTCACACCATGAAACATCATTTTCTTTATTTTTTATTTCTCCCCTAATCTAGGAAACAATGTTTTATTAAAATGACAATCAGCAAAACGTGCTGTAAAAACATCACCTGTCATAGGTTCAATATACCTTATGATTGAAGATGTTTCATATCCAACATATATTCCCAACCTCCTTTGAGGACCCATTTTTGTACGTTGTGGTGGCGCAATTGGAACATATACTGCACAACCAAATGTTCTAAGGTGGGAAATATTTGGCTCTTGACCAAAAGCAAGTTGTAGGGGGGAATATTTATGACTTGCACTTGGTCTGATGCGAATCAATGCAGCAGCATGTAAAATTGCATGACCCCATATAGATACAGGGAGTTTTGTTCTCATTATCAATGGTCTAGCGATTAACTGTAAACGTTTAATCAGTGACTCGGCTAAACCATTTTGTGTATGCACATGAGCAACAGAATGTTCAACAACAATTCCTATAGACATGCAATAGTCATTAAATGCTTGAGATGTAAACTCACCAGCATTATCAAGTCTCACATTTTTAATGATGTAATCAGGAAAATGTGCTCTCAATTTAATAATTTCGGCAAGAAATTTTGCAAATGCCACATTACGGCTTGATAACAGACAAACATGAGACCATCTACTAGATGTTTCTATTAGGACCATGAAATATCTAAATGGTCCACATGGTGGATGAATTGGTCCACAAATATCACCTTGAATTCTTTCAAGAAACATTAGTGATTCTTTCTCAACCTTAAGTGGTGAGGGTCTAGTTATCAATTTTCCAAGAGAGCAAGATATACATGGAACCATTGTATTATGAAGGATTTTTCTATCCTTCAGTGGATGTCCATGTGTACATTCAATAATTCTTTTCATCATTGTTGATCCTGGATGGCCCAATCTGTTATGCCATAAATTAAATACACCAGGATCAATATACTTTTCTTTAATCACCATATGTGCTTCTGGTACATTTATATGTGTATAATGTAATCCAGAATTAAGTCTTGGCAGTTTTTCAATCACGTGATTCTTGTTAGTGATACTTAAATATTTCTCATTTTCTGCCGTTACTGACTGATAATTATATCCATTAAGGTATATGTCAGAAAAACTCAATAAATTTCTGCTTGACTTAGGAGAGAATAAGGCATTATTAATTAAAAATGTTGTACCGTTTGGTAATATGAATTTTGCCTTTCCTATCCCTTCTATCAAGTTAGCAGCACCTGATATTGTATGTATAGTTCCTTCCGTTGGTTTCAAATCAATGAAATATTTTTCAGATTTAAGTATAGTGTGTGTAGTATCACTATCTGCTATACAGAGATCTCCACTATTTGATTGATGTTGTGTTCCAGCAGAATTCATATTAAACTTCATATATAAGAAACAAACAGTAAGTATATAAATGTTACACAAAATGTTTATTACACACAAATAGATAAAACTGAAACATTTGACATACATAGAATTGAAACATCAAACATAGAACTGGAACATTTGATAAAACATATAGAACTGAAACATTTGAGAAAACATGATGACAAAGGTTAAATCGTTTTATTTATAAAAGAAACATATTAATTTAATTCAAGAAATCTTCATATAAATCAGATGGTTGCTCAGTGACTGTTGGATCAATATTATCCACAAAATTTACTTCCTTTTCTTTACCTTTCAGCGAATCCTGATACATCTTAACAAGATGTTTAGATGTTCGGCAAGTATTAGCCCAGTGGCCCATTCTACCACATATGTAACAAGATTCTTCAGAATTTTTAGAAGAATTTTCTTCAACATCTTGCTTAGTGGGCTTGTTTTGTGGTTGATATTTATATTTTTGTGGATTATTATTTCTTTGACCACCATGGCCACGACCACGGCTACGTCCACGCCCATTCCCATTACCATAAGGATGGTTTCTACCATAGTTATGGCTTTTGACATGATGATGGCGATGGTTATTATAACCACGACCTTGCCCGCGTCCTTGTCCCTGTTTATAATTATTTGCAGTATTTGCTTCAGGGATTGCAAGTGTACCAGTAGGACGGGATTGCTGATTTTTCATTAATAGCTCATCATTTTGCTCTGCAACCAAGAGATATGAATTAAGTTCAGGATATGTGTTGAACTTTAGCATTCTCAAATTTCTTTGCACTGTGATGTTGGCAGCATTCATTGTGGAGAAAGTTTTCTCCAACATGTCTGCATCACTTATTTCATGTCCACAGAATTTAAGTTGTGAGACTGTATTATACAGAGCTGAGCTGTATTCATTTACTTTCTTAAAGTCTTGGAACCTTAATGTTCTCCATTGATCCATAGCAGCTGAAAGTAAAATTTCTCTTTGATTATTGAATCTGCTTTTGAGACCTTCCCATAAAACATGGGGATCTTCTACAGTCACATAATTATTTTGTAAGCATTCATCAATATGTTGATGAATAAAGCAACATGCCGTTGCTTGTTCTTTTTCAGAACAAGTGTTGTTTTCATTTATGGTTTCAAGAATGCCCATTGATTTAAGATGCATTTTTACTTTTATAACCCATGGCATGTAGTTGTTTCTCGTTGATTCTAAAGGAGTAAATTTAAGCTTTTCCAGATTCGACATTTTCTATTATTAAAAAATTAAAACAAACAACATGATAAATTAGAGTCAATTTATATTTATAAGTATATAAACATTAAACATAAATTTAATATAACATAAATGATAAGTAGGCGACAGTTTCGACCATATGTAAGCAATCATAAATAAATGTTATATAACATAAATGATAATTAGGTGACAGTGTCGGCCATATAAATGTTAGATAATAGAAATATAAATGTTAGTAACATAAATGATAATTAGGCGACAGTGTCGACCATATATTATTCAGGTGGTATAACCGACCATATATCATTTAGGTGGCAGAGCCAACCATAATTAGTATTAAGATTATCGTGCTGATAACGTGTTATAATTCACTAGGCTTATAACTACCTTTAGTGGTTTGATTCTTGATGTTATAATTCGGTATGCTTATAACTACCTTTAGTGGTTTGATTCTTGATTAAGAATGCTAATAATGAAGTGTAAGAACAAAGATGATAATGGAGAGAAAGAAAGAAACACTTTGTAAGTGTGAGAAAATGGTGCAAGTTTAATGCTTGCATTCATGGCTATTTATAGCAAAAATATCATAAGTTTAGGTAATACAATAATATTACTTTTGTGTATCAATAATTGACTATCCATTTATATATATATTTATATATTATAACAAATACATCATAATTATATAAATAAAACTAACAAACATATTTAAATTGCGAACAATTAGTTCAATCGGTTTATAACACAATTGTAACCCGTTTATTAGATCTAAATATAAGCATATCAGTTTCGCGGAACATGACTCTGTTTAAGTCTGTAGGTAAAATATATACGAAACTGAAACGCGTAAATAAAATCTTCTATATTACTAATCCGGTAAGATAAGTCCACGTGGCGCTTCCTGGTTACTCCTCAGCATTTATAATTTTCTCAGAATTTTGAATTAAAAATTCGATTTTTATCTGGGACTGACGCGTGTCTAGCAGCATTCAATTTCGTTTTAGGGTTTTAACCCTTTTCATTCTCCTTCAATTGAAACATTCAAACCATTCTCCTCTCTCTCTTCAAACTATCAAACCGTAATCAGATGCAATTCAATCACAATTGAAGATTCATCCATCGTTTGAATTATGGCTTCCAATTTCATAAATAGATACGTTCTTTTTCCGTTCATAAACTGCTGATGCAATCGGTTGATTTAGGGTTTCCAATTTCATAAACTGACGACGTAATCTCTTGAATCTCATATGGAGATGTTGAATCGGTTTGAAGGTACCAATATTACAACATAATCGTCAACGATTATTAGGGCTAATTTCGTCAGTTTCATCGGAACCGTTGTAGTGACCCGAACTTTTCCATGTTTATATATATTAATTGAGATTGATGTTTACATGATTAAATGTTTCCAACATGTTAAGCAATCAAACTTGTTAAGACTTGATTAATTGAAATAGGTTTCATATAGACAATTGACCACCCAAGTTGACCGGTGATTCACGAACGTTAAAACTTGTAAAAAAACTATATGATGACATATATATGGTTATATATATAGTTAACATGATATTATGATAAGTAAACATATCATTAATTATATTAACAATGAACTACATATGTAAAAACAAGACTACTAACTTAATGATTTTGAAACGAGACATATATGTAACGTTTATCGTTGTAACGACATTTAATGTATATATATCATATTAAGAGATATTCGTACATCATAATATCATGATAATATAATAATTTAAAATCTCTTTTGATATTATAAACATTGGGTTAACAACATTTAACAAGATCGTTAACCTAAAGGTTTCAAAACAACACTTACATGTAACGACTAACGATGACTTAACGACTCAGTTAAAATGTATATACATGTAGTGTTTTAATATGTATTTATACACTTTTGAAAGACTTCAATACACTTATCAAAATACTTCTACTTAACAAAAATGCTTACAATTACATTCTCGTTCAGTTTCATCAACAATTCTACTCGTATGCACCCGTATTCGTACTCGTACAATACACAACTTTTAGATGTATGTACTATTGGTATATACACTCCAATGATCAGCTCTTAGCAGCCCATGTGAGTCACCTAACACATGTGGGAACCATCATTTGGCAACTAGCATGAAATATCTCATAAGATTACAAAAATATGAGTAATCATTCATGACTTATTTACATGAAAACAAAATTACATATCCTTTATATCTAATCCATACACCAACGACCAAAAACACCTACAAACACTTTCATTCTTCAATTTTCTTCATCTAATTGAACTCTCTCAAGTTCTATCTTCAAGTTCTAAGTGTTCTTCATAAATTCCAAAAGTTCTAGTTTCATAAAATCAAGAATACTTTCAAGTTTGCTAGCTCACTTCCAATCTTGTAAGGTGATCATCCAACCTCAAGAAATCTTTGTTTCTTACAGTAGGTTATCATTCTAATACAAGGTAATAATCATATTCAAACTTTGGTTCAATTTCTATAACTATAACAATCTTATTTCAAGTGATGATCTTACTTGAACTTGTTTTCGTGTCATGATTTTGCTTCAAGAACTTTGAGCCATCCAAGGATCCATTGAAGCTAGATCCATTTTTCTCTTTTCCAGTAGGTTCATCCAAGGAACTTAAGGTAGTAATGATGTTCATAACATCATTCGATTCATACATATAAAGCTATCTTATTCGAAGGTTTAAACTTGTAATCACTAGAACATAGTTTAGTTAATTCTAAACTTGTTCGCAAACAAAAGTTAATCCTTCTAACTTGACTTTTAAAATCAACTAAACACATGTTCTATATCTATATGATATGCTAACTTAATGATTTAAAACCTGGAAACACGAAAAACACCGTAAAACCGGATTTACGCCGTCGTAGTAACACCGCGGGCTGTTTTGGGTTAGTTAATTAAAAACTATGATAAACTTTGATTTAAAAGTTGTTATTCTGAGAAAATGATTTTTATTATGAACATGAAACTATATCCAAAAATTATGGTTAAACTCAAAGTGGAAGTATGTTTTCTAAAATGGTCATCTAGACGTCGTTCTTTCGACTGAAATGACTACCTTTACAAAAACGACTTGTAACTTATTTTTCCGACTAGAAACCTATACTTTTTTTGTTTAGATTCATAAAATAGAGTTCAATATGAAACCATAGCAATTTGATTCACTCAAAACGGATTTAAAATGAAGAAGTTATGGGTAAAACAAGATTGGATAATTTTTCTCATTTTAGCTACGTGAAAATTGGTAACAAATCTATTCCAACCATAACTTAATCAACTTGTATTATATATTATGTAATCTTGAGATACCATAGACACGTATACAATGTTTCGACCTATCATGTCGACACATCTATATATATTTCGGAACAACCATAGACACTCTATATGTGAATGTTGGAGTTAGCTATACAGGGTTGAGGTTGATTCCAAAATATATATAGTTTGAGTTGTGATCAATACTGAGATACGTATACACTGGGTCGTGGATTGATTCAAGATAATATTTATCGATTTATTTCTGTACATCTAACTGTGGACAACTAGTTGTAGGTTACTAACGAGGACAGCTGACTTAATAAACTTAAAACATCAAAATATATTAAAAGTGTTGTAAATATATTTTGAACATACTTTGATATATATGTAAATATTGTTATAGGTTCGTGAATCAACCAGTGGCCAAGTCTTACTTCCCGACGAAGTAAAAATCTGTGAAAGTGAGTTATAGTCCCACTTTTAAAATCTAATATTTTTGGGATGAGAATACATGCAGGTTTTATAAATGATTTACAAAATAGACACAAGTACGTGAAACTACATTCTATGGTTGAATTATCGAAATCGAATATGCCCCTTTTTATTAAGTCTGGTAATCTAAGAATTAGGGAACAGACACCCTAATTGACGCGAATCCTAAAGATAGATCTATTGGGCCTAACAAACCCCATCCAAAGTACCGGATGCTTTAGTACTTCGAAATTTATATCATATCCGAAGGGTGTCCCGGAATGATGGGGATATTCTTATATATGCATCTTGTTATTGTCGGTTACCAGGTGTTCACCATATGAATGATTTTTATCTCTATGTATGGGATGTGTATTGAAATATGAAATCTTGTGGTCTATTGTTACGATTTGATATATATAGGTTAAACCTATAACTCACCAACATTTTTGTTGACGTTTTAAGCATGTTTATTCTCAGGTGATTATTAAGAGCTTCCGCTGTCGCATACTTAAATAAGGACAAGATTTGGAGTCCATGCTTGTATGATATTGTGTAAAAACTGCATTCAAGAAACTTATTTTGTTGTAACATATTTGTATTGTAAACCATTATGTAATGGTCGTGTGTAAACAGGATATTTTAGATTATCATTATTTGATAATCTACGTAAAGCTTTTTAAACCTTTATTGATGAAATAAAGGTTATGGTTTGTTTAAAAATGAATGCAGTCTTTGAAAAACGTCTCATATAGAGGTCAAAACCTCGCAACGAAATCAATTAATATGGAACGTTTTTAATCAATAAGAACGGGACATTTCAGTTGGTATCCGAGCGTTGGTCTTAGAGAACCAGAAAATTTGCATTAGTGTGTCTTATCGAGTTTGTTAGGATGCATTAGTGAGTCTGGACTTCGACCGTGTTTTCTTTAAAAATGATTGCTTAACATTTTTGTTGGAAACTATATATTTTTAACATATGAATATTATGTGATATATTAATCTCTTAACGTGTTTGATATTATGTGATAGATGTCTACCTCTAGAACAAGTCCCATTGACTCACCTAATAATAATGAAGAGTCAAATGTAAATTGGAATGATTTGTGGACTGATTCACAAGTTCCCGAAGAGGAACCGGAAGAAGAGTCGGAACCGGAAGAAGAATCGGAACCGGAAGAAGAATCGGAACCGGATGAAGAAATAGAACCGGTGGGGGAAATAATAAAACGGTTAAGTAAAAGAAAATCCTCAACCAACCGACCAAAGTTAATTATGGTCAATGGTGTTTCCGCCAAGGAAGCAAAATATTGGGAGGATTACCAATTCTCCGATGAATCGGATTCCGACGAGAATTCCGATGATGTTATAGAAATTACCCCAACTGAATTTAAAAAGGCAAAAGAAAATAATAAGGGAAAGGGCATAAAAATAGAGAAATCTAATTCCAACCCCGATGAACTTTATATGTATCGTCAACCCCCGAAGTCCTTAAGTTGTAACAATGACCCGGGAACCTCTAAACCACCAGGTTTTTCTAAACCAATGTGGACAACGACGGCTCGTATTAGGGGAACATCATATATCCCTAGAAACTTGGCAAAACGAACCAAAACCGAAGAAGAAGAAACGAGCGAGTCGGAATAAGATAGTTGTATTCGTGTGGTGTAATATATGGAATATAGTGTTCTTATGCTTTATGATATATGTAAAAATTGCTTGTATTAATAAGTATTTTTTTTATGAATCTAACTCTTGTCCATTTTACAGTTTAAAAACACAAAATGGATAGACAACCCAATATTTTAAGAGACCTACCCGGAGACATGATTGATGAAATCTTGTCTAGAGTCGGCCAGAATTCTTCGGCACAACTATTTAAGGCGAGATCAGTTTGTAAGACATTCGAAGAACGTTCCAAGAATGTCTTGGTTTATAAGAGACTTTCGTTTGAAAGATGGGGGATATCACATTGGGAAACCCATAAGTTACGATGTGTTTACTTTGACGCATATATTGCGGGGAACCCAAATGCTATTTTACGCAACGGGTTAAGAAATTATTTTGACTCAATATATCCGAATATTGGACTTCGTGATTTAGAAAAAGCGGCTAACATGCAACATAAAGAAGCATGTTATGCTTACGGATTAGTAATGTTCGCTTCTCACCAAAGTGAGAACAAGAACATCGGGCTACAACTATTAAACAAAACGTTTCCACAAGTGACGGAGTCGGTAATTGGGGTAAGAAATGAGGTTTTTAGATTGTTACGGGACTGTTGGACATTACGTAACCCTCGTCCCTTTGATGACGTTACAACACGCTGTCTTATCAACGGCCATAACGGTTATGTTGCACAAGACCAAGGATGGGAAGTAGTCCTAGTAAAACCAGAATGCATGACTTGTTTCTGGACGTATGAATTACGTGTCTTTATTGCCTTTGCTGAACGACTTGTGTACTAGCTAGAATTGTCTTCACAACTATCTTGTATCAAAGTTATTGTGTGCTATATTTCATGCTTTATGTAAAATAAGCGGTATTGTAAGTTTGTAAAATATTGTATAAAAGTTTGAACGCGAAATATTATTATAATCAGTTTTTCATATAGAATTGTAGTAGTTGAATTGTATATTAGCTACTAAGTATGAACTTAACGGGTAGGTACTACCCGAATTTAAACTTATAAAACGCTAATATGAAGAAAAAGCTTTTATAAATGAGTTCATATTATGCTACGAAATACTATTAACTACTCTTAATATTCTGTATGATTAACTTGTTCCATTTGACTATTTTGAAGGAAATGGCACCGACTACTCGACACACCGTGAATATGAATGAAGAGGAATTCCGTACTTTTCTAGCTTCAAACATAGCCGCAGTACAGGCTGCGCTACATACTAACAATAACCTTGGATCTAGCAGTACAGGAAATCGTGTAGGATGCACCTACAAAGAATTCACTGCCTGCAAACCTTTGGAATTTGATGGAACCGAAGGACCGATCGGATTGAAACGGTGGACCGAGAAGGTTGAATCGGTGTTTGCCATAAGTAAGTGTACTGAAGAGGACAAAGTGAAGTACGCTACGCATACCTTCACAGGTTCTGCGTTAACATGGTGGAATACCTATCTAGAGCAAGTGGGACAAGATGATGCGTACGCACTACCGTGGTCAGCATTCAAGCACTTGATGAACGATAAGTACCGTCCCAGAACCGAGGTCAATAAGCTCAAGACAGAACTTAGAGGGTTACGAACCCAAGGATTTGATATTACCACGTACGAAAGACGATTCACAGAATTGTGCCTATTGTGTCCGGGAGTATTCGAAGATGAGGAAGAGAAGATCGACGCGTTTGTGAAAGGATTACCGGAAAGAATCCAAGAAGATATAAGTTCACACGAGCCCGCCTCCATACAACAGGCATGTAGAATGGCTCACAAACTAGTGAACCAGATTGAAGAAAGAATTAAAGAACAGACTGCTGAAGAGGCCAATGTGAAGCAAGTCAAAAGAAAGTGGGAGGAAAACGGTGATAAGAATCACCAATACAACAACAACAGCAATTACAACAATAATCGCAACAATTATCCCAACAATCGCAACATCAATCGCAACTACAACAAACGGCCCAACAACAACAACAACAACAACAATAGCAACTACAACAATCATCCCAACAACAATAATAACCGCAACAACAACAACAATCAGAAGCAGCTATGCCAAAGGTGTGAAAAGAATCACTCGGGGTTCTGCACCAAATTTTGCAACAAGTGTAAAAGAAATGGTCATAGCGCGGCGAAGTGTGAGGTCTACGGACCAGGGGTTAATAGAACGAAAGGAACAAATGGTGTCGGAACGAGCAATGGCGGAGCAAGTAGTGTCGGAGCAAATTATGCCAATGTAGTTTGTTATAAATGTGGAAAACCAGGCCACATTATTAGAAATTGCCCGAACCAGGAGAACACGAATGGACAAGGCCGTGGAAGAGTTTTCAATATTAATGCGGTAGAGGCACAGGAAGACCCGGAGCTTGTTACGGGTACGTTTCTTATTGACAATAAATCTGCTTACGTTTTATTTGATTCGGGTGCGGATAGAAGCTATATGAGTAGAGATTTTTGTGCTAAATTAAGTTGTCCATTGACGCCTTTGGATAGTAAATTTTTACTCGAATTAGCAAATGGTAAATTAATTTCAGCAGATAATATATGTCGGAATTGAGAAATTAAACTGGTTAGCGAAACATTTAAGATTGATTTGATACCAGTAGAGTTAGGGAGTTTTGATGTGATAATCGGTATGGACTGGTTGAAAGAAGTGAAAGCGGAGATCGTTTGTTACAAAAATGCAATTCGCATTATACGAGAAAAAGGAAAACCCTTAATGGTGTACGGAGAAAAGGGCAACACAAAGCTACATCTTATTAGTAATTTGAAGGCACAAAAACTAATAAGAAAAGGTTGCTATGCTGTTCTAGCACACGTCGAGAAAGTACAATCTGAAGAAAAGAGCATCAATGATGTTCCCATTGCAAAAGAATTTCCCGATGTATTTCCGAAAGAATTACCGGGATTACCCCCACATCGATCCGTTGAATTTCAAATAGATCTTGTACCAGGAGCTGCACCAATAGCTCGTGCTCCTTACAGACTCGCACCCAGCGAGATGAAAGAACTGCAAAGCCAATTACAAGAACTTTTAGAGCGTGGTTTCATTCGACCAAGCACATCACCGTGGGGAGCTCCTGTTTTGTTTGTCAAGAAGAAAGATGGTACATTCAGGTTGTGTATCGACTACCGAGAGTTGAAAAAACTTACCATCAAGAACCGCTACCCACTACCGAGAATCGACGACTTATTTGATCAACTACAAGGCTCGTCTGTTTATTCAAAGATTGACTTACGTTCCGGGTATCATCAAATGCGGGTGAAAGAAGATGATATTCCAAAGACTGCTTTCAGAACACGTTACGGTCATTACGAGTTTATGGTCATGCCGTTTGGTTTAACTAATGCACCAGCTATGTTCATGGACCTTATGAACCGAGTGTGTGGACCATACCTTGACAAGTTTGTCATTGTTTTCATTGATGACATACTTATTTACTCAAAGAATGACCAAGAACACGGTGAACATTTGAGAAAGGTGTTAGAAGTATTGAGGAAAGAAGAATTGTACGCTAAGTTTTCAAAGTGTGCATTTTGGTTGGAAGAAGTTCAATTCCTCGGTCACATAGTGAACAAAGAAGGTATTAAGGTGGATCCGGCAAAGATAGAAACTGTTGAAAAGTGGGAAACCCCGAAAACTCCGAAACACATACGCCAGTTTTTAGGACTAGCTGGTTACTACAGAAGGTTCATCCAAGACTTTTCCAGAATAGCAAAACCCTTGACTGCATTAACGCATAAAGGGAAGAAATTTGAATGGAATGATGAACAAGAGAAAGCGTTTCAGTTATTGAAGAAAAAGCTAACTACGGCACCTATATTGTCATTGCCTGAAGGGAATGATGATTTTGTGATTTATTGTGATGCATCAAAGCAAGGTCTCGGTTGTGTATTAATGCAACGAACGAAGGTGATTGCTTATGCGTCTAGACAATTGAAGATTCACGAACAAAATTATACGACGCATGATTTGGAATTAGGCGCGGTTGTTTTTGCATTAAAGACTTGGAGGCACTACTTATATGGGGTCAAAAGTATTATATATACCGACCACAAAAGTCTTCAACACATATTTAATCAGAAACAACTGAATATGAGGCAGCGTAGGTGGATTGAATTATTGAATGATTATGACTTTGAGATTCGTTACCACCAGGGGAAGGCAAATGTGGTAGCCGATGCCTTGAGCAGGAAGGACAGAGAACCCATTCGAGTAAAATCTATGAATATAATGATTTATAATAACATTACTACTCAAATAAAGGAGGCGCAACAAGGAGTTTTAAAAGAGGGAAATTTAAAGGATGAAATACCCAAAGGATCGGAGAAGCATCTTAATATTCGAGAAGACGGAACCCGGTATAGGGCTGAAAGGATTTGGGTACCAAAATTTGGAGATATGAGAGAAATGGTACTTAGAGAAGCTCATAAAACCAGATACTCAATACATCCTGGAACGGGGAAGATGTACAAGGATCTCAAGAAACATTTTTGGTGGCCGGGTATGAAAGCCGATGTTGCTAAATACGTAGGAGAATGTTTGACGTGTTCTAAGGTCAAAGCTGAGCATCAGAAACCATCAGGTCTACTTCAACAACCCGAAATCCCGGAATGGAAATGGGAAAACATTACCATGGATTTCATCACTAAATTGCCAAGGACTGCAAGTGGTTTTGATACTATTTGGGTAATAGTTGATCGTCTCACCAAATCAGCACACTTCCTACCAATAAGAGAAGATGACAAGATGGAGAAGTTAGCACGACTGTATTTGAAGGAAGTCGTCTCCAGACATGGAATACCAATCTCTATTATCTCTGATAGGGATGGCAGATTTATTTCAAGATTCTGGCAGACATTACAGCGAGCATTAGGAACTCGTCTAGACATGAGTACTGCCTATCATCCACAAACTGATGGGCAGAGCGAAAGGACGATACAAACGCTTGAAGACATGCTACGAGCATGTGTTATTGATTTCGGAAACAGTTGGGATCGACATCTACCGTTAGCAGAATTTTCCTACAACAACAGCTACCATTCAAGCATTGAGATGGCGCCGTTTGAAGCACTTTATGGTAGAAAGTGCAGGTCTCCGATTTGTTGGAGTGAGGTGGGGGATAGACAGATTACGGGTCCGGAGATTATACAAGAAACTACCGAGAAGATCATCCAAATTCAACAACGGTTGAAAACCGCCCAAAGTCGACAAAAGAGCTACGCTGACATTAAAAGAAAAGATATAGAATTTGAAATTGGAGAGATGGTCATGCTTAAAGTTTCACCTTGGAAAGGCGTTGTTCGATTTGGTAAACGAGGGAAATTAAATCCAAGGTATATTGGACCATTCAAGATTATTGATCGTGTCGGACCAGTAGCTTACCGACTTGAGTTACCTCAACAACTCGCGGCTGTACATAACACTTTCCACGTCTCGAATTTGAAGAAATGTTTTGCTAAAGAAGATCTCACTATTCCGTTAGATGAAATCCAAATCAACGAAAAACTCCAATTCATCGAAGAACCCGTCGAAATAATGGATCGTGAGGTTAAAAGACTTAAGCAAAACAAGATACCAATTGTTAAGGTTCGATGGAATGCTCGTAGAGGACCCGAGTTCACCTGGGAGCGTGAAGATCAGATGAAAAAGAAATACCCGCATCTATTTCCAGAAGATTCGTCAACACCTTCAACAGCTTAAAATTTCGGGACGAAATTTATTTAACGGGTAGGTACTGTAGTGACCCGAACTTTTCCATGTTTATATATATTAATTGAGATTGATGTTTACATGATTAAATGTTTCCAACATGTTAAGCAATCAAACTTGTTAAGACTTGATTAATTGAAATAGGTTTCATATAGACAATTGACCACCCAAGTTGACCGGTGATTCACGAACGTTAAAACTTGTAAAAAAACTATATGATGACATATATATGGTTATATATATAGTTAACATGATATTATGATAAGTAAACATATCATTAATTATATTAACAATGAACTACATATGTAAAAACAAGACTACTAACTTAATAATTTTGAAACGAGACATATATGTAACGTTTATCGTTGTAACGACATTTAATGTATATATATCATATTAAGAGATATTCGTACATCATAATATCATGATAATATAATAATTTAAAATCTCTTTTGATATTATAAACATTGGGTTAACAACATTTAACAAGATCGTTAACCTAAAGGTTTCAAAACAACACTTACATGTAACGACTAACGATGACTTAACGACTCAGTTAAAATGTATATACATGTAGTGTTTTAATATGTATTTATACACTTTTGAAAGACTTCAATACACTTATCAAAATACTTCTACTTAACAAAAATGCTTACAATTACATTCTCGTTCAGTTTCATCAACAATTCTACTCGTATGCACCCGTATTCGTACTCGTACAATACACAGCTTTTAGATGTATGTACTATTGGTATATACACTCCAATGATCAGTTCTTAGCAGCCCATGTGAGTCACCTAACACATGTGGGAACCATCATTTGGCAACTAGCATGAAATATCTCATAAGATTACAAAAATATGAGTAATCATTCATGACTTATTTACATGAAAACAAAATTACATATCCTTTATATCTAATCCATACACCAACGACCAAAAACACCTACAAACACTTTCATTCTTCAATTTTCTTCATCTAATTGAACTCTCTCAAGTTCTATCTTCAAGTTCTAAGTGTTCTTCATAAATTCCAAAAGTTCTAGTTTCATAAAATCAAGAATACTTTCAAGTTTGCTAGCTCACTTCCAATCTTGTAAGGTGATCATCCAACCTCAAGAAATCTTTGTTTCTTACAGTAGGTTATCATTCTAATACAAGGTAATAATCATATTCAAACTTTGGTTCAATTTCTATAACTATAACAATCTTATTTCAAGTGATGATCTTACTTGAACTTGTTTTCGTGTCATGATTTTGCTTCAAGAACTTTGAGCCATCCAAGGATCCATTGAAGCTAGATCCATTTTTCACTTTTCCAGTAGGTTCATCCAAGGAACTTAAGGTAGTAATGATGTTCATAACATCATTCGATTCATACATATAAAGCTATCTTATTCGAAGGTTTAAACTTGTAATCACTAGAACATAGTTTAGTTAATTCTAAACTTGTTCGCAAACAAAAGTTAATCCTTCTAACTTGACTTTTAAAATCAACTAAACACATGTTCTATATCTATATGATATGCTAACTTAATGATTTAAAACCTGGAAACACGAAAAACACCGTAAAACCGGATTTACGCCGTCGTAGTAACACCGCGGGCTGTTTTGGGTTAGTTAATTAAAAACTATGATAAACTTTGATTTAAAAGTTGTTATTCTGAGAAAATGATTTTTATTATGAACATGAAACTATATCCAAAAATTATGGTTAAACTCAAAGTGGAAGTATGTTTTCTAAAATGGTCATCTAGACGTCGTTCTTTCGACTGAAATGACTACCTTTACAAAAACGACTTGTAACTTATTTTTCCGACTAGAAACCTATACTTTTTTTGTTTAGATTCATAAAATAGAGTTCAATATGAAACCATAGCAATTTGATTCACTCAAAACGGATTTAAAATGAAGAAGTTATGGGTAAAACAAGATTGGATAATTTTTCTCATTTTAGCTACGTGAAAATTGGTAACAAATCTATTCCAACCATAACTTAATCAACTTGTATTATATATTATGTAATCTTGAGATACCATAGACACGTATACAATGTTTCGACCTATCATGTCGACACATCTATATATATTTCGGAACAACCATAGACACTCTATATGTGAATGTTGGAGTTAGTTATACAGGGTTGAGGTTGATTCCAAAATATATATAGTTTGAGTTGTGATCAATACTGAGATACGTATACACTGGGTCGTGGATTGATTCAAGATAATATTTATCGATTTATTTCTGTACATCTAACTGTGGACAACTAGTTGTAGGTTACTAACGAGGACAGCTGACTTAATAAACTTAAAACATCAAAATATATTAAAAGTGTTGTAAATATATTTTGAACATACTTTGATATATATGTAAATATTATTATAGGTTCGTGAATCAACCAGTGGCCAAGTCTTACTTCCCGACGAAGTAAAAATCTGTGAAAGTGAGTTATAGTCCCACTTTTAAAATCTAATATTTTTGGGATGAGAATACATGCAGGTTTTATAAATGATTTACAAAATAGACACAAGTACGTGAAACTACATTCTATGGTTGAATTATCGAAATCGAATATGCCCCTTTTTATTAAGTCTGGTAATCTAAGAATTAGGGAACAGACACCCTAATTGACGCGAATCCTAAAGATAGATCTATTGGGCCTAACAAACCCCATCCAAAGTACCGGATGCTTTAGTACTTCGAAATTTATATCATATCCGAAGGGTGTCCCGGAATGATGGGGATATTCTTATATATGCATCTTGTTATTGTCGGTTACCAGGTGTTCACCATATGAATGATTTTTATCTCTATGTATGGGATGTGTATTGAAATATGAAATCTTGTGGTCTATTGTTACGATTTGATATATATAGGTTAAACCTATAACTCACCAACATTTTTGTTGACGTTTTAAGCATGTTTATTCTCAGGTGATTATTAAGAGCTTCCGCTGTCGCATACTTAAATAAGGACAAGATTTGGAGTCCATGCTTGTATGATATTGTGTAAAAACTGCATTCAAGAAACTTATTTTGTTGTAACATATTTGTATTGTAAACCATTATGTAATGGTCGTGTGTAAACAGGATATTTTAGATTATCATTATTTGATAATCTACGTAAAGCTTTTTAAACCTTTATTGATGAAATAAAGGTTATGGTTTGTTTAAAAATGAATGCAGTCTTTGAAAAACGTCTCATATAGAGGTCAAAACCTCGCAACGAAATCAATTAATATGGAACGTTTTTAATCAATAAGAACGGGACATTTCAACCGTCAATTCACCTCTTAAACCCTTCACTTCACCCATCGGCTTACAATTTGTTTACACGCAATCCAAAGTTGAGTATCCATCCAATTCCAACAAATTCATGCGTAAGTTTAATTTATGCATACCTAGGGTTATAGGTTTTGTTTAATTATTAGCAATTATAATTATAGTTATTAGTTGTGACTGTTTAGTTATGCTTCTGTTCAATTTGATATATATTATGACAAGTGATGAATGCAGCTAGATACCTAAATTGTGTAGTTTTTATTGATTTTGGGAACAAATTTGGCGAATTCAATTCCTGGTGAACCATAATACATTGAGTTCAATTGTATTTAAATCGATTTGAATAATGATTACATCAGCTCTTGATATCTGACATAAGAAGTTTAAAAGACTAGGGAAAAACATGATTTAGCTTGATATTAAAATGAGAAACTTTATACTATTCAATCTCTGCATTAATATGTGTTGTAATTTTAGTTCATGTAATTCGCTGCAGTTAAATGTGGCAAGTAAAAGAGGGCAAAAGATGATTAACGCTGGCATGTATCTATTTTTTCAGGCTTTTGGTGATCAAAGGTATGAAATTTATACAAATGATGCTATAATTTTAAAGGTATGACGGTTATGATCTATTCAGCGACTTTCAATCAACCTTTAAGCTTGGTTCTGGAAAAAAAATTTCCAGCTTGACATATCGATTTGTCCGTTGTAAGTATGCACTGTTTTATATTTCTATGTCAATTGTTGTTTTCTAATGTGTTCAAAGGTGAGTACATTAAAAGATATGTCCCGCTTTATAGATATTCTTACACTTCTCATTATGCAAATTTTGAATTTGTATACGGGTTCGGCAGAGTAATGAGTCAACTTGAAGAAAGCCGTTATTGGTGTAGTCACTGTTGTAAACGGCGTCCGTTGAGTCCGTTGCGACGCCCGTTGCGGCGTTTTGGTGAATAAACCGTTTCGACCCCGTCCCGTTTTCTTATAAGCCGGTCAACGGTCAAAAGTCATGTCAAATGCAGGAAAAATTGGGTCAACGTCGGTCAAAAGTCATAAATTCTTTTAAAATCGGTCATAAGTCGGTCAAATCAATCAAAATTGACTTAATTTAGTATTCCATTTTGTATTATATTAACGCTAATAGCAATTATAGGTACAAACTTGTCAACGAAGGTTTTTTAGTTCTAAAATATGTGTAAATATATATTTATATATATAAAAGTCAACATTAGTCAACATCCGTTTCGACCCCGTCTCGGCCCCGTTTTTTCCGTTGCGACATTTTGAGGTCGCTACCGTTTTGGCCCCGTCTCGCGTCTTTTCCAACCTTGGGTGTAGTGTCAAAGTGGGCGGGTTTGGTGACGATTGAAAAAGTTTTGATTATGATTTTTGGTTCGGTCGAACTGGGTCAACTTGAAGAAACCTGCAACTTTTTCTACCGGAATTTAATTTATAAAAAATACTATTATTCAAATTTTTCTACCAGAAGTCAATAAAGGTCGAATTTAATCGACTATTTTTGTTAACTTTGTATACAAAAACATTTATTTTTTGCAGCAGCTGATTGTGATTTGTTTTAAGGTTAGTACAGGGACTTTACTAATGAACCAATACAGATCACCATATAAAAGAAAAAAAAATGTTTTTTGCTTGCTGATTGTGATCAGCCCTAAAGTTGTTTTGTATTTTAGCCCTGCAGTTGGTTCAAAATAAAATTAGTATTTTTTCCCGACTAATGGTGATAAGCCTTACAGTTATTTTTTACTACAGTTAGTTCAAAACAGATTTAGGACGAGAGACAACTGAACTTAAGCCATCTACAGTTATTTCTCATTGATATTTGGCTCAGTCCCTCTTTAGTTGTTGCCATACTTACATCAGGTCAGTCCTCACTTTGATCTTTGTGTACTACTAAATATGGCTGTTTCACCTCTATATTTATGTCTGGGTCCCATTTGGTTATACGGAGTACTATTTTCGAACGGGTCAAATGGGTAAAATAGAAGAAATTAGTGAAAAAAGAGTTTATTGGTGAAATGCGTTGTGCACGTTAAATGGCCTGCAAAATACTGATAATCGTGTTAAATTGTTTTATTCAAAAACCTACATTATGAATGTGATTATATGATTTTCACTAATTAACAAAGATTTTAACATACTCATATCAACCAAAAAAAGAAGAAGTTAAAGTTAGCTGAACAAATGGTTATATGTGTCTTCCGAATACGTGTCCTACCATCCTATACTTACAAATGGTTATACTCACGTGTTTAGCATTTCCAACCATCCTATACTTAGCGAAAGATGTAAACCTAAGTTTGATCAAAAATTTTTTTAATGTTCTCACCATTATTAATGTACGTAATTTTTTTGAAATGTTCTCACCATTGGAGAAAAGAACTTAACAAGGTTAGTTTTAAAATTCGAGTATTTAGTCACTTTCTTTAGTTCTGTTGTGTTTTGTCCTAGATAAATCACCGAAGGCTTTCATGTTACCAAGGTTATAAAAAATTGGCCAATCAGCTACTCAATTAGTATAGGAGTATTACTTAGTCGTTTTTGATTTTTTCATGTTATGCGAGTTGAGTTTGGTTACTGCAATTTCATACAATGATAGATAGATTATGAATTGTACTCTTATAGAGATGGGGACCTTTCCACTTTGGATACTGGTGAAAACCATAACATTTTACACGATCCGTATTTTAACGTTCTTTGTAAGTTATGTTGCTTACTGAATTGTACTCTTGCTTGGAGGAAGGGTGGCAGTAGCTGCAACAACAAATGAGCAGAAGGAGTATCTAATTATTGGAGGCAAAGTGGGCGGGTTAAGATGCTATTTTTTAGTCAATGTAGGTGTATAGTTGGTGTTGGATGGTTGCAACACTTATTTTGTAGCTTACTCTATTTCTGATAGTTCACGTTTTGGATACTAATAATGGCCCAAAATGACTGACTGAATGTTAGGCGAAGTTCGTGGAAGTAACTCGTGGTAAAAAAAATGTGATAAAGACAATATTAAACCTTATAGTTTTACCTTAGCATTTTTAAATCTTTATACTATTGAACAGTTGGTGTGTGTTAGTTAATATACTTTGAGATAGACATTATATATAGGTTTTGTTATTGTATGTTTAGAGTTAGGTTAATTTATAGTTGTTTTCGAATTACTTGTTACTTGAATGTTAGGTTCTTTCAAGCTTATACTGTCCTGTTAGATAATAGTGCTTCGGTTTCAGTGTTTCTTGATAGATAGTTCTTTGAGGCATTTTTTTCAAACAGTTGGTATACTTTAGCTAATACATATTTTTTTTTAAAAAAAAATGATAGGGTTAAGTTACTGTGAAGGAAGGGAAGACATGTGAAACAACTCCTCTTGACATAGCGAAAGAGTTATCGGAAAGCTTAGCTTCAAATGCATTGATTTCTAAGGTTGATGGAGTGTTGCGGGATATGACAAGACCTTTAGAAGGCGATTGCGAGTTAACAATCTAAATTTTCTATAGTAATGAGGGCCGTGACACGTTTTGGCATGCGAGTGCTCATATACTTGGGCACGTAATTGGCTTAAAAGTTAAGTCTGTTTTCTGAGTATAGAATGGATGGTTAATTTAACTGTATATCTTTTATTTTTTTGAACTAATTGTAGGCTCTCGGAATGACATATGGCTGCAAATTGTGTATCGGGCCATGTACTACAAGAGGAGAGGTACCTTCTTATTTCTCATTTAATTGATGGGTAGTGATAAATCCAACATCAAAATTGATAGATCCACCATTTTTATGCAATACTGTGTTGTACAGTACAATACAGTAATGCATAAAAATGGTGGATCTATCAATTTTGGTGTTGGATTTATCAACACCCTTGATTTGCTAATTTGAAGTTAAATGCACAACAATCTTCTTTTTTTTTCACTTCAGGGGTCTTACCTTTATTGTGATAATATTTCACTTTTAACTATGGCTTTAATGGGGGTTGATTATGTTTAAATAATGTCGAGGTCATTGTGTTTGGTTTTTCATGGAAAATTGCAATTAGCAGCAACTATTTTTCACTTCATACATGATTTGGTTCTTTTGTTTACAAATAAAAATTTATTATGAAAAGATTGTAAATTACAAATTTTGTTACTTTGGGTCAATTCAACCAAAGTTGTTAGAATCTTAATGAAGTTGGACGTTGTTTATCGTCTATTGAAGTCACGCTGTCCCTTATGCGGTTTCTCATGAAATTTTTATTGTGACAGGGTTTCTACTATGATGGTTTTTACATATTCTTCTACATAATATACTGTTTAATATAATTTTTGATTTATTTGTGGTAAATCCATGACATCATCGTACTCATTTAGTCTAGAAATGCTTAAATCACTTGATGATGAAGTGATGTTGACTTTGAGAATGAAAACTTGATTGTGAGTAGTACAAGCTTTCAATTCCAGGATTCCTTTGTAGGTATTTATTTTGTGTCTCCAATGGTAAGTAATTTTCTCATGAGACTTTTGTAGTTATATAAAAGATTATTGATGATACATTGATCTCCTTCGGTGAGATATTATGGTAAGTAATCTTCGTTGTATCTCTTCTCCGTTATTTTCTACGTTCTTTTCTCTCCATTCATGCTTTGCCAATTGGTTTTTAAGTGTTGCTACTAATGTCTTCGACCGCTATTGATTATCAAAGCCTAACTTATCCAACACTTGAAAATTTTCAGGGAGGCAATTCAAGCGAACACGGAAGTTTTAGTACGACACTTTAGTTCGAAATTTGAGCTAGCGTATACAATTCAAGTTTGAAGTTTTTGAATACTGATATAACGGATACGATACAAGCGTTTAAAATTCATCGTGTACTTTACAACAAATCATGTTTACATTAATACGTAACTTTATGTTTTGTAATCAATCTATATATGAACTATAATTTATCAAAGTTTTATTAATGTGTGTTGTTTACAAAAAGATATTTTACTAATTTAATCACAACATACTTTTCTGATACTAACGTTATTTCATGTATAAGTTTAAAACCAATAATGTTTGCGGGTGAGTCCCCGTGCAATGCACGGGCTCATAAATCTAGTCATAATATATTACTCAAATAAGATATTCAGATCATAAACATATATAGAATAAGAACTGGAAATTAAAACAATCTAACCGAATTGAAGGTTGAACCGGGCTTGTGTTTGACACAATTAACAGATTCGACGTCTGTTCTCAGGGTACACCGGTCCGAAGCAGCGTACTGCCGGATTTGAACACTTGCCTGAAAGGTAACCGGAACGGGGAGACCTTGTTGCGGCTGAGAGGAAACTCTAATCATATAAGAATGCTTATATGATTTTTGGTGTGTATTTCTTCAAATCCCAAAGGCATTCTTTATAGTGAAAACTCAATCTTTAAGTTTCCACCCACTTCCGATGTGAGACGATATAAAACCTTTTAGACTTTGCACTAAACGCACAACTTTGAGACTCGATATCTCATTCATCTTTATTCCGTTTTGGACACACTTTGACTCGTTTTAAAGCCCTCGTTAGAGGCTACAAAACTCACTAATTAGTCATTAATATATATCACAATATCATATATTAAATTGTGTCCAAATATTGGTGAAAACACACTATCAAACACTATTTTTCCAACACTATCATTGTACGGATCAAAGGTTCATCAACAACATAATACTTTATTGTTGTTATATCACGTTCGTAGATTCGCCATCCATGATGATCATGAAAATACTTTATAGATTTGTTAGAAATTGGGTATGAATTGACTGCCGGATTCGTTCTTGAATCGTGTGTTCACTTTCTCTATAAATTATTTCGACCCTACGATTGCCTCGGTTAAACGAAATCTTTAAAGGGATAAGACAAGAACGCAATCAGTGTTTTTGGCAACGAAATCACTGATCAAATTGTTAGAGAGTATGTGTGTGTTTTCTGTTTGTTAAAATGAAAGCAAAAACATATTCCTATATTTATAGGAAGCGAAAAAATGCGAGTGAAAGTACGCAACTTTTCAACCAAATGATGTAACCCTTCAACGAAAAGACGCAACCTTTCGTTCACATCATTTAGGAAATGAGTCAAATGGCATCACTCTTCATGAAATGATGTAACCATTCATGGTTACTTTTCATCAAAAGATGTAATTTCCAAGACCTTATTGAATTAACTCGAACGAGCGTGCACTCCACACTCTCCAAACTCGTCATTGAGCTTAATTCGATAAGCCTTTACCTTCTAAAAATCCCAATTAAATAAAATGACTGTTGATAACACTAAAATCACCAGCAAAAATCTCGAACACCTTGAAATATTAATCTTCAAGTCCACAGCCATCAAGAGCAAAAAATAACACGGAACAATAGATAAATAATGAAAATAACTTAAATCTCCTTTTTTTTTTTCTCCTTTGTTGTCGTGACGAGCAAAAAGAAATCCCCCCACTTGGGGTTGCGGCTGTGACCACCCAAATACACCAACTCCCCCTAAATCTTATAATATAAAACCTAACTAGCCTTTAAGAGCCCGTGCGTTGCACGACGAGCCCTAATAAGACTAACTATAAAATCAAAAAGAACTTATCAACATTATCGAAGCCACATTAATATAAGATATCATACTTGATAATAAAACAACAATGTTTTTCATTCAACCAATGCATTAAAGTTTTAGTAAGGATTGTACTAAACATTAATATAGACAGAAATCACGTTAATTAAAGTTGCTCTTTGAAAGACGATGAAGGTTATATGCATTAAGATATTCAAAACAGTCACAAATCATAGTATCATGTTATCATATTATATTCATTATAACGCCTCATACATCTGAAACATACATCATTAATATTATCAATCATCACCAATATTGTTTTAGCTGTATTGACTCTTTGACTTCGTATGATTCGAGTCTCTGTATTAAAGACGAAACCCGCTGAAAACTGAACCTCCAAACTCAGTTTTAGTTAAATTTTGTCCGTGTATGTGTTTCAGATTTTGTACAACATGGGAATATGATGGGACTTTTGGCACTAATGCACTAAAGTGTGTGTGTGTATATATATATATATATATATATATATATATATATATATATATATATATATATATATATATATATATATATATATATATATATATATATGGGCAGGATCAATGGGAAAGTAACCAATTGGGGGGAAGCGGGGGGAAGCAAAAACTTTTTATTTTTTTTTTCGTTTTTTGAAAAAACTTTGTTCACGAACATTATAGATTGGATGAAAAGATGAACATTTAAAAAACACTTCGTGATGGATGTTATTATTTTGACGGGAAAACGATCGACAAAAATAACATTCAAGATAATATTGTTCGTGAAGAATGTTAACGTATTTTTTTTCATGTTTTGTGAAGTAAAATTTAGCCCGATTTAGTGTTTAGGGTTTAGGGATTGGTGTTTTGGGTTTATTCCATAAACCCAAAACACCAAACCCTAAACCCTAAACCCTAAACTCTAAACCGTTCGTGTTAAGAACTCAATCTAAATCCTAAATCTAAACCCTAAATTTCTAAACCCTAATATCTAAACCCTATAAACCCTAATATCTAAAACCTCAATATACGCTCGAAAAACACGATAATTGTTATATATTACTTCTTCGAGCGTTTTTCCGCCAAAATAAAAACATTTATCACAAAATGTCTTTATTAAATGTTCATATTTTCATCCAATCTATAATGTTCGTGAACAAAGTTTTTTCAAAAAACGGAAAAAAAACATTTGCTTTCCCCGCTTCCCCCCGATTGGTTACTTCCCTCTTGATCATATATATATATGGGGAAGTAATCAATCGGAGGGAAGCGGAGGGAAGCAAATTTTTTTATTTTTTTGTTTTTTTTTAAATTTTTTTTTCGGCATCAAGATCACACAAAAATATGAACATTTAGAAGAGACACTTCGTGATGAATGTTATTATTTAGGCGGGAAAACGATCGACAAAAATAACATTCAAGATAATATTGTCCGTGAAGAATATGAACGTTTTTTTTTTCCATGTTTTGTGAAGTAAAATTTAGCCCGATTTAGAGTTTAGGGTTTAGGGTTTAGGGTTTGGTGTTTTGGGTTTATTCCATAAACCCAAAACACCAAACCCTAAACCCTAAACCCTAAACCCTAAACCGTTCGTGTTAAAAACTCAATCTAAATCCTAAATCTAAACCCTAAACCCTAAATTTCTAAACCCTAATATCTAAAACCTAATATCTAAACCCCAATAGTTAAAACCTCAAAATACGCTCGAAAAACACGATAATTGTTATATATTACTTCTTCGAGCGTTTTCCCGCCAAAATAAAAACATTTATCACAAAGTATCTCTACTAAATGTTCATATTTTCATCTCATCTATAATGTTCGTGAACAAAGTTTTTTCAAAAAAAGAAAAGAAAAGAAAAAAATTTGCTTCCCCCCGAATGGTTACTTCCCTCTTGATCCTACCAATATATATATATATATATATATATATATATATATATATATATATATATATATATATATATATATATATTAGTGAATGATAAATAACTACATACAACAGGAAAAAATAAAAATAATCCAAAATCAGATTGACCTCATCTGAACTGTTATACGAATCAAATTCATGACCTGATTTTTTTCCTTTGCTACAATAACACCATTCTTGCCCAAATACTATCCAATTAAAAATCTAAACATGTAAAACCTACACATCAACATCATGATAAAAAAAAACTTATACATAACAATAAGATAGCCAACTAATCAACAAACACAACCTATATATTTTTAAAAAGCAAACACGACAACATCAACCACTATATCTAATGCAATGTACACTACCATTTATAGTTTTTGAGAGTTGACTACTTCTCATGGATGAAAGCTACAGGTGGCAACATCAACCACAAAATTGATACATATCATGCTAACCTGTTGTTTCCGATCCATGGCGTTCTCAACATATATGCGAGACTTTAAACTTTTCGACTTAACATTCACTCGTTTTGTCTTTTTACTCACCCCTGCAAAAACTAAAATTCACAAATCTTAAGCAAGAAATAAAAATATTAAATTCAAGCTTCATTGGGAAAACATCAATGAAATCGTAAAGCATGTTTAGATTATTAAAACATACGTCTGGCAATAGGGTTGGGTACTGAATGGTCTTAGTACATATTGAATGAGTACAAAAGTACTCACAACATGCTTTTATAGCACCAAGTGGTTCCCATTTTTTGAATTCACACCACAACCACCCAAAGTTATTTTTTCAGTCTTCTATTTATGTCTAGAATCTTACTGATATAGTTAAGACCAAACGATAAGAATCTTAAAGCAGGTGCATCCAACGCTTGATTACCCTGCTATAGATTCTTCGGATCAAAGACAAAATATAAACTCTATACACCAAAAATCGAATTTCTATATATACAAAAAATAAAAAGATAAACAACAATATGTAGCTTACAAGATATAGTTCTTCAGTAGCAACATCATAGTCACTCATTTATTTTACTGACTGAAACATATATAAAATAAAATCAGAATGATTACAACTTTTTTTGGATGTAATCTAATATATTTGGCTTCAAGGTACTCATTTGGAGGTCTAGTTGAAATGAGATTCCGATACATCAAGCTTGTGTATTTGGGAGTTCATACAAACACAATTCGACTTATCCGCTTTTTAGCCATTAGTTTGAGCTGATAAGCTTAGGATGAAAAATAAAACTAAAGTGACCCATTCATAAGCAAATTGGGTCAGGAACATCCAACTATATAAACAACATCCGGCAAACTAATGCCCCAAATCTAAAAGTAAACAATCAATGGGCCATTAGGTTCTTCTAATATAACTACATAATATAAATCTGGCCGCATGTTCTGAACAACACCCATCAGCAGCCCCATGCATTACAATACTCATGATGGAATGTGTTGCATAATAAGAGGATGAACACTAATGACAAAGTTTGGTTTGTATTTCAACACTTATTAACCACTACACTTAATGGCTGAATATCAACCAGCATACCAACAACATCTATCTAAATCTAAATACATTATAAAACAATACCATTAATACACAATGAAGAATGAAGTACATATAATTAGTATTGATCTATACAGAAACAACGGTATGAACGGTGACATAAAAATCTGACGAACTTACCATACACACCAACCTTAACCTCAGACAAGTGCCTTTGTAGAACTTTTTCAAAAGTTACTGTGTGGTATCCTTCATTTTCAGTCACGAACGCAGGACACCTTTTGATCATTGTACTGCTGTACAATACAATCTTCCAAACGTGTTGGAACATGGGCAATCGAACATGTAAATACATTTATATAAATGTAACTAATTTAACCAAATATAACATGAACGAATTTACATGGTTTTAGGGTTATCGAGATAATCTTTTGTAATTGAAAAAAATACATAAATTGAATTGGGGGTATGAACCATATGAAGCGTTTTAGGGTTATCGAGATAATAGTTTCCAATAAAAAAAACATAAATTGAATTGGGTGTATGAGCCAGATAAATACAAATAAAATAGACAATAATTAAAAAAAAAGAACTTACATACATAAGTGTCTGATCAGCTTTGATCTGAAAAAATCAACAATCGATTATGATCAACGCCACTACACACCCTTCACAGAACCTCAAACAATGTCAAAAATTAAAACGTTCCACGTGTAATTTTGCTGGATTTATTAGAACTAATCTTTGATTAATTCCAGATTTAACATGTCAGCATAAATACCGAGAATCACTCAGCATGTGACACGTCAACAGGACCCCACACGCTTTGTAATCGATTATGATCAACGCCACTACACACCCTTCACAGAACCTCAAACAATGTCAAAAATTAAAACGTTCCACGTGTAATTTTGCTGGATTTATTAGAACTAATCTTTGATTAATTCCAGATTTAACATGTCAGCATAAATACCGAGAATCACTCAGCATGTGACACGTCAACAGGACCCCACACGCTTTGTAATATGTAGAGAAGAGAAGATGGAGAAGAGAAGAGAAGAGAAGAGAAGATAGAGAATCTAATATATATGGAGAATGAAATTGTGGTGTCCATTGCCATTTAATGAAATTCATGTGTTGGGTCATTCAAAATTAAACACCACATTATTATTTTATGATTAGGCCCAATCTCTCCATAGTCGATATAATACGTGGTTAACTTGAGAGACTTGAGTCACGACCCAGTAGCTAGCCTGAAACATTATTTACTTTTGTAATCTCCCGTTTCTTTTAATTCTCTCCACTAATCGTACTCAAATCATCAAATCTAATCAATTGAATCTTGAACAATATATCTGACTTTTTAGCTCCAATCAAGTATAATTAACCCCAAACACTTCAAATATCATTCTCGAACCATAAACTCGAATCTTCAACAAATATCAACACTTTAACTTCACATATAATGCGAAACAAACATAAATGGAACCGATATTGCGATAGAAACTATGTAGAAACCGAGCAATATCACTCACTTAATGTGTGAGGTGAACTTGATCATTAATTATGTGTGCAAAGATTCGAACCCGCATCTCCCATGTGGAAAGAATGCGTCAATCCACTACACCACAATCACGAGTTCAGTATTCCGTCTTAATTAGTATTAAGTATCAACTATTAACTCTAATAATCAAATTATACGGAGGATTGTATACTTTTTAATGAGAATTTCACTCGGTATTATCATCACTTGCTTTGCATGTGTTCAACTTTGAATTCCTAGTGTCATTTGTTAACGATCAACAATTGAGGTTGATATATACTTGTTGGTCTTGTCTTGGCCACTTGGATTGTGCACATTGGTCATATGCTCAAATCATTAATTATGTTACGATTTGGACAGTAATATCGTGTATTACCCATTTACCCTTAAAGGTTTATATATGGTTATATGTTTACAGCATCATACGGGCGTATGGGGATGTGAGAGGCAAAGATATTGAGAAAGTGTCAACTATTAGGTATTGAGTCAATCTCGTCACTCGAGTTTTGAAGATTTTGAAGTTCTCGATGAAGAATGTACAAAAGTGGATGAATGTAATATCATATTTGAAGATGGTGAAGACACATTATTTCTGTCTCTTCGCATGTTCTCTCCGTACTTTCTTCAGATTTAGATCTACCTCCCTTCCGATTTACATCTCTACAATCGAACCAGTGAGTTTTTCCGACCGATAACGCAACCACCCCGCCGTTCTCGCGGATATGGTTGGTTTACTCGCAACGTTTGCTGTTTTTTTTCTTTCGGTTTTCTTATTTCTTCTCCGATTTTCGCGGATTTCCTCCGGCGAATGTGGTGCTCCGGTGGTCGTAGTCAGACTCCGCCACCGTTCTCGTGGTGGGTCCAGCTATGACTTCTTCGGTTTCCATTGTTTTGCCTTCTTTCGCATCTCTCACCGATGCCACGTCGTCTTTGGCTTGTTTGGTGGTTTCCAGTGGTGCACCATCCTGTTGGTGGTGGCCACCGGAGTGTGGTGGTGTGTTAAAATACAATTCAAATTTGGTATTAGTAGATATATATATGTAAAATATCTAGATATTAATATGTATAAGAAAATATCTAGAATTTAGAATATGGTAGGAAAAATCTAGAAATTTGTATTTGATAGGAAAAATCTAGATATTTGTATGTGTAGAAAATATCTAGATATTTATCCATGGAAATATCTAGTTTCTAGAATGTTCCATGGGGTAGTATAAATATGGGTGATGAGTAGTTCATTTGTGAAAAGAGTGAGTTGAGAAGTAGAGAAGAAGTAAGAAGTGAGTAGAGAAGAAAAACTTGTAAGTAAGTAATATTGTAATTGTATTTTGTATTAATAAAAGTGTTCTTTGTTAAGTTTCCCGGTTAAGCCTTGGTTTGTGTTTAAGTTCTTAGTGCACTTGTGTTGTTCTTATTATATGATCGGCTCTGCCGCCTAAGTGATACATGGTCGGTTATACCGCCTAAATGATATATGGTTGACACTGTCGCCTAAGTACTATTGTGCACTAAGAATTCATAAAATTAAAGGCTAATCAACGTCAAAGTGTTGGTGTAGTGAGTCTAGTATAGTCTAGATCCTCTATAGTGGGTGTGTTGGACTCGTCAAAGCTTACAACAATTGGTATCAGAGCGGGTCGTTCGGGACCATTTCTAGTGGAGGAAATCGGTAAACGCTGGACGTGTACATCGTCTTATTAACACCAAGGCCCTAAGGGAGATTCTGTCGGAGCACAGTTAGGAACTGTGAAAGCTCATCGGTCAGGGACCAAGCTTATTGGACGTTGGACGTCATAATGGCAGATCTTGCAAGTACGAGCAGTGGTATCAAGAGTCTCAATAACCACAACTATGGTTATTGGCGGACTTGTATAGAATCCTACCTACAAGGACAGGATTTTTGGGAAATAGTTGCTGGCAGTGACACAACGCCTCCACCGAAAGAAAATGCTGAAGCCTTAAGAAAATGGAACATCAAGGCTGGAAAGGCTTTATTTATATTGAAGACTACAATCGAGGAGGATCTATTGGAGCACATCCGTGACGAGAAAACACCAAAGGCAGCTTGGGAAACCTTTGAAAAATTATTTACAAAGAAGAATGAAGTACGACTCCAGCTCTTGGAAAATGAGCTCGCAGGTATCTCACAAGGAAGTCTATCTATTTCTCAGTATTTCACCAAGGTGAAATCTATTTGCCGTGAGATATCTCAACTTGCCCTTGAAGAGAAAGTAAGTGATGCAAGGATGAAGAGAATTATCATTCACGGCTTAAGATCCGAGTATAATGGATTTATAGCCGCTGTGAGAGGATGGCCTACTCAACCATCATTAATAGAGCTGGAGAATTTATTGGCTAACCAAGAGGCATTAGCCAAGCAGATGAATGAAGTGAGCATAAAAGGAGAAGAAGAAGCACTCTTCACCAATAAGAAGAAAGCTATGTCTCGAAGACAAGAGGCGATGAAAGAAAGTAAGACATATGGGTGGAAGGGTCACCTAAAATCAAAAGGCAACGCTTCAGGGGGAGCTCAACAAGGAAGAAGAGATCATCGCCAACAATGCGGGGAAAATGATAAGAGAAAGAATGGTGAATGCTTCAATTGTGGCAAGAAGGGTCATTTTGCTCGAGATTGTAGATTCCCCAAAAGGCAAACTTTCGAAGGAAATGTGGCCGCCACAAGAGATGAGAAGAAAGATGTCACATTCGAAGCAACCATTAATGAGGAAACATGAGTTGCAGAAGCTGGACTCTCTATTGAAGCTGACATAGATGATCAAGCTCTTACAACAATTTTAAAGTCAAAAATAAACTACAAAGATGATTGGATCATCGATTCTGGGTGCTCAAATCATATGACCAACGATGGGACGAAGCTGAAAGAAATGGAGGATTACAAAGGAAAGAGAGTCGTGTTGACAGCCAACAATTCAAGGTTGTCTATTTCTCACATTGGAAAGACAATAATTCCAAATGAAGGCGACTCTCATAAGCTCCAACTCGAGAAGGTGTATCTTGTCCCTGGCCTAAAGAAGAATTTACTATCAGTACCACAATTGACAGCAGAAGGGAATTATGTGCTCTTTGGACCAGAATATGTGTCCGTATTCAAAAGAGTGAAGGTGGTTGGCAATCCAATTATGCAAGGAAGAAGAATAGAGTCGGTCTATGTACTATCTGCTGAAACAGCATATGTGGATAAGACTCGAATGAATGAGACGGCTGATCTTTGGCATGAACGTCTTGGGCATGTGGGCTACAACAAGTTAAAGGAGATGATGGCGAAACACATAGTAAATGGGCTTCCTCAAATTGATATCCGAACAGATACAATATGTGCTGGATGTCAATTTGGAAAAGCTCACCAATTGCCATTCAAGGAGTCACAACATCAGTCCAAGACATCACTAGAGCTCATACACTCAGACGTCTTTGGCCCAATGAAACAAACATCACTTGGAGGAATGAAGTATATGGTGACATTCATTGATGACTTCTCAAGGTATGTGTGGGTTTACTTCATGAAGGAAAAGTCGGAGACTTTTCAGAAGTTTCAAGAGTTCAAGAAGAAGATAGAAAGTGAGCTCAATAATAAGATTAGGTGCTTACGCACAGATAATGGAGGAGAATATTTATCAACCGAGTTCAATATCTATCTTGAGAAGCACAGGATCAGAAGGCAATTGACTTGCCCCAATACTCCACAACAGAATGGAGTGGCGGAACGCAAGAATCGTCACCTTGCCGAAACTTTTCGGAGTATGCTTCATGGTAAGAATGTACCAGGCAGATTTTGGGCTGAATGTATGAGAACGGCATCATACGTGATTAACAGACTCCCACAAACAAATTTGGGGTATATTTCACCGTATGAAATATTATGGAAGATCAAGCCAACCGTCAACCATCTCAAGGTTTTTGGATGTGTATGCTACGTCTTCGTGCCAGATCATCTAAGAAGCAAATTTGATAAAAAGGCAATTCGGTGCATTTTTGTCGGTTATGATGAATCAAGAAAAGGATGGAGATGTTGTGATCCAAATACTGGAAAGTGTCATACTTCAAGAAATGTGGTATTTGATGAAGCTTCTTCATGGTGGTCACCTCAAAAGATAGAGCTTCCAGAATCTCATGGATTAGAAGAAGTTCCAGAAGAGAAAGAAGAACATAAAGAGCACATATCGGATCCAATTAAAGAAGGAGATGGATCGTACTCTAAGGAAACGAGTCCATGGAAAACTGGGGTACATCAATCTACAACCGAAGAGGTTCGTCCAAGCCAAATGGATGCCGAGGAGCATGTGCAAGAATTACGGAGATCAACAAGGCCGAGGCAACCTAATCCGAGGTATGCAAACGCTGCTCATGTGGATGAATCAATACCTATTGAGCCTTCCACTTATGAAGAAGCAGCACAAATTCAAGAATGGCAGAAAGCGATGGAAGAAGAAATTAATGCACTAAAAGAAAACTAGACATGGAGTTTAGTTCCAAAGCCAAAAGATGTAAAACCAATATCTTGTAAATGGGTTTACAAGGTGAAGACTCGATCAGATGGCTCCATTGAAAGGTATAAAGCTCGACTTGTTGCTAGAGGTCTTTCTCAGCAATATGGGCTGGATTATGAAGAAACGTTTAGTCCAGTGGCGAAGATCACAACAATTCGAGCTCTACTAGCTTTAGCCGCTAGCAAATCTTGGAAGATGTGGCAGATGGATGTCAAGAATGCTTTCTTACATGGAGAACTTGACAAAGACATTTATATGGAGCAACCAAGAGTCTTTGAGAACAAGTCCCATCCTGACCATGTCTGCAAATTAAAGAAAGCACTATACGGCTTGAAGCAGGCTCCAAGAGCTTGGTACGGGAAGATTGGCGAGTTCTTAGTACAAAGTGGTTTCACAGTTGCTCCTTCAGATTCTAGTTTATTTGTGAAACAAGATCAAGGAAAACTAGCCATAGTGCTAGTATATGTGGATGACTTAATCATCACGGGAAATCACTATGAGGAGATCCAAAGAACAAGAGAGAATCTGTCTATCAGATTTCATATGAAGGAGCTTGGAGAACTCAAACATTTTCTTGGACTCGAAATAGAGCAGAAAAGAGAAGGATTATTTCTGGGTCAACAGAAATATGCGCGAGATCTTTTACAAAAGTACGGAATGCTTAATTGCAAACCTATCTCAACTCCGATGGATCCGAATACAAAACTACGAGCAGATGAAGGAAAAAGTCTTCAAGATGTTACCATATATCGAAAGTTGGTCGGAAGTCTTATTTATCTCACACTAAGCCGGCCAGATATATCTTATGCAGTTGGAGTGGTTAGTCGATACATGAGCAATTCGAAGAAGCCTCACCTTGATGTTGTACGACGCATCTTAAGGTATGTTAAAGGTACTATTAACTTTGGCATTTTATATAAGAGAACAAAAGAATGTCGGGTGACTGGATATTGTGACGCCGATTACGCTGGAGACTATGATACACGACGGTCAACAACTGGATACATGTTTAGTCTTGGATCAGGAGTAATATCATGGTGCAACAAGAGACAACCAACAGTATCCTTGTCAAGCACTGAAGCAGAATATCGATCGGCATCATCAGTAACACAAAAAATTACATGGTTGAAACAACTAATGGAAGATCTTCATCAATCAACAGATTATCAAGTAAATCTTCTTTGCGATAACCTATCAGCTATACGACTAGCAGAGAATCCAGTCTTTCATGCAAGAACAAAACATATATAAGTGCACTATCATTATGTTCGCGAGAAGGTCCTTGAAGAAAAAATCAAGATGATGCCAACAAAGACAGATGAACAGGTTGCAGATATATTCACCAAGAGCCTAAGTAAACCGAAGTTTACAAAATTCAGAGAAGCACTTGGAATGGTCTGCAAGACATCGTTGGAAGAAAATTTGCATTGAGGGGGAGTGTTAAAATACAATTCAAATTTGGTATTAGTAGATATATATATGTAAAATATCTAGATATTAATATGTATAAGAAAATATCTAGAATTTAGAATATGGTAGGAAAAATCTAGAAATTTGTATTTGATAGGAAAAATCTAGATATTTGTATGTGTAGAAAATATCTAGATATTTATCCATGGAAATATCTAGTTTCTAGAATGTTCCATGGGGTAGTATAAATATGGGTGATGAGTAGTTCATTTGTGAAAAGAGTGAGTTGAGAAGTAGAGAAGAAGTAAGAAGTGAGAAGAGTGTGAGTAGAGAAGAAAAACTTGTAAGTAAGTAATATTGTAATTGTATTTTGTATTAATAAAAGTGTTCTTTGTTAAATTTCCCGGTTAAACCTTAGTTTGTGTTTAAGTTCTTAGTGCACTTGTGTTGTTCTTATTATATGGTCGGCTCTGCCGCCTAAGTGATACATGGTCGGTTATACCGCCTAAATGATATATGGTCGACACTGTCGCCTAAGTACTATTGTGCACTAAGAATTCATAAAATTAAAGGCTAATCAACGTCAAAGTGTTGGTGTAGTGAGTCTAGTATAGTCTAGATCCTCTATAGTGGGTGTGTTGGGCTCGTCAAAGCTTACAACATGGTGGATTTGGTGGTTGTCTCCTTATGTTGTTTTGATGGTTCGGTCCGCTACCCTGTTGTTGTGGACCTCCGTTGTCAATGGAGGGTGGTGTGTGACGGCGGTTGACGGGTTCTGGTTTCGGGTGGTGGTGATGCAACCGTAGTGTACTTTCCTTAATCCGTCTTTTCTGGTTGTATCTTCGGGGATGGGCCAGGCGACGATCTTCATGTTGAAGATCTGCTCTTCTTTCCCTGGGTGAGGCTGATATTTTGCGGACGGGTTCACTTTTGTGGCTGCTTTGGTTTGCTTGCGTTGTTCGGGTTCCTTGATGGTTCATGTTACTGTTATAGTTGCAGTTTTGTTTGGGTTGTTGCTTTGTTTAGTATAAGCCGGTACTCTAGATTTCGTTTGTTTTATTCTTAGTGTTGCATTGTAGCCTAGGTAAACATGTCTTCACCCTGTTCGTGAGACTGTATGTCTTAGGTTTGTTTAGTTTTGGCCAAGGCTAGTTGTTGGTTTCTTTTGTATCGCTTTGTACTTGTTTGATCTTCGGATTCTTATTAATGTTATCATTATTTTGCCAAAAAATAAATAAATGATCAAACTAATAGTCAGGAAAAAGTTCCAACCATGACATTGATAGTGGGAGCTAATCTTTTGAGGGTATTTCTACTCATATTTTTGTCATAAATTCTATAGAAGCCGATATGTTTTGCTAACTAGTATCTATTTTCATTTAGTTCTAAAGCGATCAGGTGTAGGGTTGCGACTGATAATGTGAAAGCCGCACACCATAGTGGATTTGTGGGATTTGATCCACTATATCATTTAATTTTTCTATTCAATACTCATTCCGCGTGCTATTTGTTATTGGAAGGATTACATATATTTGGTACAGCAAAAACTTACCGTACACAATTGAATATGAAAGAAAAGGTTAACTTATGAAATTGACACGTATGATAACACTATTGTTTGAGGTTGGGGAAAGTAAGTGTTTTGTTATCATGCTATGGACTTATGTTGTGGCAGCAGTATCTCTCACGTTGTGGACGACTCTGTAGTCTGTTCAGGTGGCTCGTTTCTTAAGTTTACAATATGGATGAAATTACAGAAAAGAGAATAGTACGTAAAACTTTTGCTTGATTTTTCACAATTGTGTAATATGTAAACCTGCAGAGTTATAGTATAAGTTTTAAGGTTTTTGTTGTTCGGGTTACCCGAAAGGGCGAGTAATTCAACTTCATACTCAAATGTATGCAGCCCAACAAGATTACTACATGGCTGTTTCCAACATTTTCCTGGCCACCACAATATTCGAACTAAGACCTCTTGCAAGAATATCAGGACCCCAACTGCTGGGCTATTTGGTGATGGGCTTGTTGATTTAGTTTAATATTAACTCTCACTGAAGATAGTCGTAAGCTTGTAACAAGATTATAAATTCACCATAACGTAGGCACATTTACATAAGTATTGTAACCATAGATTTTATGTATGTGGAACAAATATTTACCAATCTTATTGTCATTATATTTCAGTTGTAATTGTAAACATTGATGCAAACAAACAAGGGTCCTAAAGTCACTTCTTAAATATAGCTATGCTTGATTTTTCAGAAATGGTGATATGCAACTAGCTTTTTGATCCAAATATCCACTATCCACTATCAACTCCATTAGACAACGATAACTACCCCATTAAGTTGGAACTAGGGGTGTGGGGCCCATGTTTGTGAGGCAAGACGGGAAAAATAAATAAAGTCATAACCTCATAAGACCCTTTGTAATGGACCCAATCTCAAGGATCCGAGTCAGCAACAATCTCATGCCACAAACAAACTAGCAAGGCATTGGTTTTGATTTTTTGAGAAGCGTTGGTTGGTTTCTTTTAAACGAAGGAAGCAACGTGCAACAATTTTAAGTGGCACTCTCTGATTGGTGCTTATTTCTTGACCGTTTGCCATTTAATTCAAAATAATAATAAAAAAATAAAATTTTAACCCAATATTATTTTTCTATTTTTTACACAAAACAATTCATACGACACTTCTATACCATTTCTCTCTAATTTCAAATTTTAACAATTTCCTTTGATTTAAAAAAAAATAATCTAGCAACCACGATGTCATAACAACCGACGTTTATTTTGGGGGTGATTTTGGCTCTGAGAAATAGACATACGTGAATGGCTCGATAAAATCGTTTAATGAACTAAACATTTGTGGCTTTGAGTTAAACACATTTATGTGTTACTTGAAAAAGAGGTACTCTCCCTCTACACAAAAGTCTTGTATTTTAGCGAAGACACACAAAAAAAATGAAAATCTTGATTATTTGAAAAAATGGTATGAAATTACATAGGAAGCCAATATAAAAGAGAGAAAAAATAATTTGTATCTTTTTTTTCAATCCCGATGATTATCATCCTTTTTACAAGCACACGAATAGTCTCGATTACAGATACTATATTAATTAGTAATTTAATGTTTTCGTTATTAATTTATGTAACGTTTAGTATTTTAATAGTTTATTTGTTGTGTATGCGTAGTTTTATGTAATCGTATTTTTAAATGATATTTTTTTGTAGGATTTAATTATGTTTTTTAGGCGAATTAATTTAAGTTGTTTTATATATATATATATATATATATATATATATATATATATATATATATATATATATATATATATATATATATATATATATATATATATTATTTAATAAATTAATATAAAAAATGTTATCTCACTTTCACCCACACAAAAAAAATCTACACGATCATTACTTCATACTAAAGGTCTACACTGCCAAAAAAAAATAAATAATAATATATATATATATATATATATATATATATATATATATATATATATATTATATATATATATAATATTAAATAAATTAATATAAAAAATGTTATCTCACTTTCACCCACACAAAAAAAATCTACACGATCATTACTTCATACTAAAGGTCTACACTGCCAAAGAAAAAGTGTAAAAAATACACACAAAACTCACACCCTCCATTGTTGTAATGGTACTCATAGGTCACTCTTAACCATGACATAATGTCATGGTATCACTAACTGCCACATCAGCACCTTCTTTCCATCCCTAACCAACCATTAACTGCTAGTACCATGACGCACCTTCATTAAATAATTTTTTTTTAAACTTCGTTTTTTTATTAATTAAAAGTTTCCTTATTAAACAAAAAAAAAATACAAAAAAAAAGTTGAAATTTAAAATTACATTGCATAAAAAAAAATAAACTACTCCTCGCACTCGTCTTCGTCCTCGTCCTCGTCTTCGTCCTCCTCTTCATCTTGGTGAATTCTCGAAGGTCCTGCTTCGTTACCATCATTGACATGTCCGGGAATTGCCGAAGGTCTGCTTGTGAGTTATACTTATATCTAATACGTGCATTAGGTCGTAAACTCCAAATGTGTTCGATAAGCATGTCTCGGAGAAAACGATAAATGGTAGAATCGCGTATTTCTTTGTCCATTCGCAAATGTGTATCAAACCTTTCTCGTATTGTTAATGCACGACGAACTGGCTGATAATCCTCTTCTAAGCCACAAAAAGCTTGACAATTATCTTCAGTTATCATGTTGTATAAAATCACGCACGTATACATAATGCTTTAGATTTTCTCGATATAGAATTGTCTTGCAGGACTTTTAATGATTGTAAAACGACCTTGAAGTACACCGAAAGCTCATTCGATATCCTTTCTTGCTGCCTCTTGGTACCTTTTGAATTTTGATGCTTTTGGTTCAACCGTACTTTTGAACGATTTCACAAGTGTCGTCCAATCAGGATAAATTCCGTCTGCTAAATAATAGCCTTTTGTAAAATGTTTTCCATTCACCATATAGTTACACAGTGGAGCTCTATCTTCAAGTAACTCTTTAAATAAATCGAATTGGTTTAACACATTGATATCATTATTTGAACCAGTTGGTCCAAAGTAAGCGTGGAAAATCCACAAATCATACGAGGCGATCGCTTCCAACATTATTGTTGGGTGACCATGATCACCTCGTGTGTATTGACCTTTTCAAGAGACTGTACAATTTTTCCAAGCCCAATGCATACAATCTAGACTACCGAGCATGCCCGAAAAACCATCTGTTTGCTCATGTTGTGTAATTAAACGTTGAACATCATGGGCATTCAGTTTTTTTAAATATTCACTCGAAAATAAATGTAAAACACTTTTGCAATAATTTTCTAAACACTGATATGTTGTGATTTCACCAATATACAAATACTCATCAAAAATATCGGGAGGAACAGCGTATGCTAATTGTCGTATAGTGGATGTGATTTTTTGTTGAACAATAAACCCTAGTAAACCGGTTCCATCCTGTCTTTGATGAAAATATTTAAAGTATGAAGAAATAGGTTCTTGAGAATAACTGAGTATAGCTGCGGATATACGTTTAAACAGTCAATTGCTCATTCGAAATCTTCTTCAAAATTTATCTTCGGGGAAGGTTAGTATGTCGGAAAAGTAATCATTTCGCAAGAGTGTAGCCCTTCCAGCCCGATCTCTATGAAAAAATCTTCTTGAATTTCTCGGAATAAGTTCTTGATTTTCTTCAACATCAACATCTAAAAAATCAAGAAGTTCTAGTTGGTGTTCCGGATCGTACGCACTAGCTACTTGTACGATATCTTCGAAATCGTAATCGATATTATTCATTTTGTGGAGTAAGAATTGTGAAGTATGTTGTAAATATAATGTGGAGTAGGTTGTAATATAAATGTGTAGTGTGTATTTGTTAGATGCGGAGTATGTAAATATAGAGAATTAGAAATTAAAGATAAAAAAATATGTATATTATATGTTGATTCAAACGACTAAATTTGTATCGTTAGAGCATCAAACGGCTAGTTCATCCTTGATCCGATTTGCTGAACAACGAAAAATCCAATGGCGGGTGGTTAAATGGCGGATGAACGGCCGAGTGCTAATATTGGCGCTAATGATTGGCGGTTCCAACCACGGCCCCTTTCGCGTACCGATAAGAGTCCTCTTAGGGTTCATATTCAAGTCGAGTGGAAGGGGAATACAGTTTCTACAGTGGGTTCTGACCAATCAGAGCCAACCATTTGTACATTTGACTTGACCATTTTGAATAAGTAGAAATTTGTGATTACTCACTACTAGGTAACAAATCATTTTTTAACAGCTATGAATATAGACAAAATTATACGGATAGTCCTTATGATTTGCTCAAAATCACACGTATAATCCAAACTTGATGTTTTCAACTTTTTAGTCTTTTTACCTTAATTTGGACTATCCGTGCATTTTTGTCCGTTAACTTCTTCATCTTAATCTTTTACCCATATATCAAACCCTACCTAATGTAAAATTCCTTATTTCTTCATCTTAATCATTGTCTTCTTCCACCAATAAATACACAATTCACAAGTTAAACAACTAAATTAAACATAAAAAAATTAACACAAATACACTTTTTTTTATACATATTTGTTTTTATCTTTTTACCACAAATACATAAACTATAAACTGAATATATATGTCAAATCATTCATCTACCAATTCCATAGTTATGTGGTAATCGAATTAAGTGGGTTAACTATGGTAACCAAAAGAAATAAAAAAAAATACAAAAAATCCAAAATATACAATACAAAAATTAGTACTGAAATGAAAATCTTGTGTTACCATCATCGTCATCGAGTTACATATACCCCAATCAATTCGCTACCATCATCGTCAATTTCATCATTATCGTTGAATAACGACGACGACCTCAGGTCAGATCTGGTCATTAAATAACAGCGAAACCGGTCAAGATCCAAACCTGAAAGTTGCGGCGACGGTTGTTGTTGCTGCTAGATCGCTAAATCCCTAATTAGGGTTTCTTAAAATGGCAGATGGAGAAACAAAATTTTTTTTTCTTTTCAAATTGAGTTACTGGGGGTTTTTGATGCCAAGGTTTGTAAGATTGAAAATTATCTGGAAGAACAAATTATGAATGATGAGATTACCTTAAAAGAGCCACGTGAAAGATTTTTTGAAAGAAAAAAATGGGATCTGAGACTACTCATGGATGTTTAAATTAGGGTCGGTGATTTTTTATAAATAAATATAAAAATGAAAGTGATAAAAGTAAAATGATGAAAAGACGTAAATACCCTCACATGCTAGGCACATGTTTGAACTTAACGGAGATATTTGACGGACCTGACGATTTTAGACTATCCGTGTAAAAAGTGCAAATTTCTGGACTATCCATGTTGTAAAAATAAAGTTTGGAATATCCGTGTGTTTTTCAGCAAACCACAAGGACCATCCGTGTAATTTTGTCATGAATATATTAAAAAAAAAACAACTAGCAACGAAAAATTACCAGGTTGGCTACAGGCTCGGTTCATAGCATGGGCAACAAGTGCGGCGGCTCTTATTTCTTGGAGGCCTCGAATGCTATATACATGTAAATCTTCTTTAAAGAAAATAGTAATAAACATCATTACATATCTCACATTGTGGAGTTAATTATATTCCATTGTCTTTATCATTATTTATTTTCCTAGCATAGTTTGTAATATTCGTTTTGCCATGTTCGAGTTGTTTGTACTCTTTTCTTCTAGCATGCCTTCACATGCTTTGTAATTTCTTTTATTTTAATAACTAGCTAAGGAACCGGCCGCGCGTTGCTGCGGTCCCGTTCTGTGTGTTTTGGTGCTCTAGTGATGAGATGAGATCAAGACGTATCTGGAACATCAGATGTCGTAACAATACATCCTGGAACAGCGGATACACAACCATTATCTTCAGTCTCCTTAAATACAAATAGTAAATAACATAGTTAAAATATACATATAATAGAAAATCTGAATAAAAAGATCAGTCCCACACTTGAAATTTGCAGACATCAATTAATCATCACATCACAACTCTTATGAAAGACATATTTTGGCAGGCAAGTAGAACCACATTTAGCCAAAGATGAAGTAACACACTTAGGCTTTGTTCCCCAGTTTAATTTTGGAGAGAAGGGGAAGGAATAAGAAGGAAGTGAAATGAGATTTGTGTTCCTGAGTTTTTCATTAAAAGAAAGGGAAAGAAGCTGAAGGATAGATTTGGCCTGATTTCCTTCCATTTCCTTCCAAACTTTCCTTCCAATTTGGAAGGATTCAGCTTACTCTCAATTCTCTCCTCTTCTCTTCTTCTCATTTCTTTTAAAAAAAAAATTCTGGGGAACAAAGCCTTACTACTTTCTGGTTTTCAATAGAGGTAGGCAGTTTAGTGTTCCTAAAAGCAACATCAGCAAACGTACTACCATTATCAATTACCATTTTCTTTTATTTTCCTTGGATGCCATTTCAGCTCAAAAATTAAAGCAATTCAATAGAACGCAGTACATACTAACATCCGAGGAAGATAAATTATCCTAAATTTTTAGATATGGTAGGCCTAACCAATAGTGCAACTTAGTTACACCGTGTTACAATATACATACATACATACATACATACATACATACATACATACATACATACATACATACATACATACATACATACATACATATATATATATATATATATATATATATATATATATATATAGGCACGATCCGTGGCTAAGCTTAAAACGAGTACAAACCGAATAAACAAACGTGGACCACAAACTATCATAAAACTTCATTTTGACTTAAAATGCATGAAAGGGTAAAATAGTCATTTTAATAATTATGTTTAATAAAATTAATTATATAAAAGTTAACATATTATGAACCACCTCCACCACCACCAACCACTACCACCAACTACCGCCAACCAACACCACCAACCACTACCGCCAACCAACACCAACCACCAACCGCCACCGTCAACCGCCACCACCAACCGCCATCACCCACCATCACCATCCACCACCAACATTCACCACCAACCACCACCACCACCACCCACCACCCACCAACACCACCACCACCACCCACCACCACCACCGCCAACCACAACTAACCACCACCCACCACCCACCACCCACCACCAACCACCACCACTACCACCATCCACAACCACCACCAACATCCACCAACCACCACCAACCAGCACCACCAACCACCACCATCCAATAACCACCACCACCAACCACCACCACCACCACCAACCATCACCAACAACCACCATCACCACCATCTACCAACCACCACCAACCATCATCAACAACCATCACCACCATCCACCAACCACCACCAACCATCCACCACCACCAACAACCACCACTACCCACCACAACCAACCACCACCATCCACCACCACCCACCACAACCAACCACCACCACCACTACCACCATCCACCACCACCACCATCCACCAACCACCACCACCAACCACCACCACCTACCACCACCACCCATCACCATACACCACCACCATACACCACCACCAACCACCACCAACCACCACCACCAACCACCACTTACCACCACCACCATCCACCAACCATCACCAATCACCACCACCACCATCCACCAACCACCACCACCACCAACTACCACCACCAACCACCACCACTACACACCACCATCACCACCAACCACCACCACCATCACCACCACCACACACCACAACCACCCGCCACCAACGGCCACCACCAACAGCCACCACCACCAACCACCAACCACCAACCACCACCACCACCACCAACCACTAACACCAACCAACACCAACCACCACCACCAACCACCACCACTACCACCCACCACCACCAACCACCAATCACCAACCACCACTAACCACCAAGCACCAATCACCACCACCACCACCACCAACCACCACCACTACCACCCACCACCAACCACCACCACCACCACACACCACCACCATCACCAACAACCACCACCCACCAACCACCAGCACCACCATCGACCACCATCGACCACCACTAACCACCACCAACCACCCCCACCACCACCACCACCAACCACCACAACCACAACAACCAACCACCACCACCACCCACCACCAACCACCACCCATCACCCATCACCCATCACCACCACCACCATCCAGCATCACCACCACCACCAACCACAACCACAACCAACCACCACCAACCACAAACCACCAACCACCACTACCACCATCAACCACCACCACAACCAACCACCACCAACCACCAACCACAAACCACCAACCACCACTACCACCATCAACCACCACCACCCATTAACCACCAAACACCACCACCACCCACCACCAACCATCACCAACCACCATCACCAACCACCATCAACCACCACCACCACCACTAACCACCACCCCCACCACCCCCACCACCACCACCAACAACAACCAACCACCACCACCAACCACCACCACACACCACCATCACCACCACCACCCACGACCACCAACCAATCACCTACCACCACAACCAACCACCACCGACCACTACCACCACCAACCACACCACCAACCACAACCACCACCACCAACCACCACCAACCACCAACCACCACCAACAACCACCACCAACAACCACCGCCATCACCAACCACCACCAACCACCACTCACCACCACCACCACACACCACCATCACCACCACCACCCCTCACCACCACCACCAACCACCACCACCCACCACCCTCCAACCCACCACCACCCACCACCCATCATCACCTACCACCACCACCCACCACCACCACCCACCACCAACCACCACCCACCACCATCAACCACCCACCGCCAACCACTACCACCCACCCACCACCGCCACCCACCGCCAACCACCACCACCATCAACCACCGCCACCCACCACCAACCACCAACGCCACCCCCACCCACCACCACCACCAACCACCACCACCACCAACCACCACCTACCACCACCACCCATCACCATCACCATCACCCGCCTCCCGCCACCACCACCACAACCACCACCCACCACCACCACCACTCTCACCCCCACCACCCACCACCCATCACCACCACCACCACCACCACTCACCATCATCACCACCACCACCACCAACCACCATCACCCGCCACCACCATCACCCACCACCACCACCCTCCACCACCACCACCCGCCACTATGACCACCACCACCTCCACTAACCATCAATACCACCACCAACCACCACCTACTTCCACCACCACCACCATCAACCACCACCATTCACCACCAACCACCACCATCACCGCCACCATCACCCACCACCACCCACCACCACCATCAATCAACACCACCACCAACCACCACCCACTTCCACCACCCATTTCCACCACCACCACCATCAACCACCACCAACCACCACCAACACCACCCACCACCACCCACCATCACCAACCACCACCATCAATCAACACCACCAACCACCGCCACCCACCACTACGACCACCACCCATTACCACCGTCACCAACCACCACCACCACCAACTATCACAACCACCACCACCACCACCTACCACCCACCACCACCTACTACCATCACCAATCACCACCACCAACCACCACCACTAACCACCACCCACCACCACCTACTACCACCACCAACCATCACCACCAACCACCACCACCCACCACCACCAACCATCAGAAAAACATTTATCATTCATCGAAAAACATTTATCATTCATAAAAAAAATTAGCATTCTCATCAGACAATTATCATTCATCGATAGATATTTATCATTTATCAAACATTTATCATTCATCGAAAAACATTTAGCATTCATCGAAAAATAATTATCATTTATTGAAAAATATTTATCATTCATCGAAAAAAATTTATAATTCATCGAAAAACATTTAACATTCATCGTAAAACAATTAACATTCATCAAATAGTTATCATTTTATCAGACAATTATCATTCATCAAACATTTATCATTCATTAGAAAAAATTATCATTCCTCTAAAAAAAATTTCATCAAATAGTTATCAATTTTTAAAAATCCATTATCATTCATAAGAAAACAATAACCATTCATCACAAAATGATTATCTTGCATTAAAATATTATATATCATCAAACATTTTAATAGACTTACAAAAGTAGTGAAATTTCAAATAGTTGATATAATATGATTAGTATTATAAAAAAGAATAGGGCATTCCGAGAATCGAACTCGGGACCTCCCGCACGAAAGCGAGAATCATACCACTAGACCAAATGCCCAATTATCAAACAATTATCATTCATCTAATTGTTGTCATTCATATAAAAATCACTTATCTTTTATCAGAAAACGCTTATCATTCATCATAATGCTATGATTCATCAAACACTTCTCATTTATCAAAAAACAGTATCATTTATCAAGCATTTATCATTCATCAAAATACTCGATAATTGATAAAAATACCAAATAAATGATAAAAGTAGCTGATGAATGATAAACAATGAATGATAAAAGAACGCGATGAATGATAAAAAGTATCCGATGAATGATAAAAATACCAAGTGAATGATAAATATAGCTGATGAATGATAAGCGAAGAATGACAAAATAATGTGATGAATGGTAAAAAAAAAAAGATGAATGATAAAAATAAGGTGATGAATAATAAAAATGAGGTAATGAATGATAAAAAAGAAGTTGATGAATGATAAAAATTAGGTGATGAATGATAAAAAAAAGTTTTAATGAATGATAAAAAAGGATATAATGAATGATAAAAGATTTGCAAATAAATGAGGTGAGAAATAAAAAAAAACAAGATGAATGACAAAGAAAGAGGTGATTAATGATAAAAATAGGGTGATGAATGATAAAAAAGAAGGTGATGAATAATAAAAAAACAAGATAAATAATAAAAAGTATGTGATGAATGATTAAACACAAGATGATTGATAAAAAAGGATATAATGAATGATAAAAAAAAAGGCGACGAATGGTAAAAATGAGGTGATGAATGATGAAAAACAAGATGAATGATAAAAAGAAGGTGATTAATGATAAAAATGAGGTGATGAATGATAAAAATAAGGCGATGAATGGTAAAAAAATAAGATGAATGAGAAAAACTGGGTGATGAATGATTAAAAAAATTTATCATTCATCAGAAAATTTTTATCATTCATCACCTCAATTTTATCATTCATCACCTCATTTTATATCATTCATCACTCACAAAGTTATCATTCATCTTGTTAATATCTATTATATCATTATCATTCATCTTGTTAATATCTATTATATCATTATCACCTCATTTTTATCATTCACACCTCATTTTATACATTCATCACTTCAAATAGTAACTTATAATTAAATATAGATTATAGATAAAGATGAAAATTAAAATTAAAACTAAAAACAAAACGTATGTTTGATCATGTATCAAGGTCAAAATAAAAAGAAACACCAAAATAATGTAGCGAACCTTAACCACTTTGCAATAGTAACAAATACTTATTCTACATTTGTTTTAGAAATGGTCAATCAGGACCCCACATCACATCAGTTCGAATAATCTCATCCTTTTCTATTTTATGTACATAGAGTTACCTTTACGTTTACTTATATATTTCATATATACTTATAAATAAGTCGTAGGTATAAGTACATGTGTGTGTCTATGCCTCTTCAAGTGAATAGTGAAGGATACATTTGTTCATGAATCATAATTTTAAAGAAGGTGGAAGAGATATAAGTTTGAAAGCACACAAAAAGCATTAAATGTACCTTTGGCAGACATTAAAGTCATAAGGTAGTAATAATAACTTAGTCAAAAAATTATATCGGTGACAGCTTCTCCGTTAGCGTTCCACCCTCATCCATTCTCCACGATTTGTCCACAAGAGGTGCTAACTCTCTACGATTATGAAAATATATGTTTTACATAAGTACGCAAACTTAATAAAACAAGACATTTTGCATATAAACAAGATCAGTACAAAGATTTCGCTATATCATAAATCTGAACTTTTTTTAAAAATAGCCCCTTAAGGCTTAAGTTACCAGTATGACTGAATCAGCTAACTCTGGTCACTAACATTAATAACAATAAAGGATCAACTTAAGACAGAGGTTATTTTGCAACTTATGTACATAATCCAAAGTAAATGATCAAGAAGTTATTTTGTAAAGTCAACGTAATTAGAGTTTGTTGTTATAATCCTCGATCGGATCAGGACCATCTTTTTGACCCTTAAGTACAATCTTTTTCAGATAGATGCCCAAAACTATTGCGACTCTTAAAAAAGAATCTGAATAGGGTGTTTGGTACCTAAAAACATCGCAAATACAAGTACAGACAATGAACGAACAAAAGCTCGTAGACTAAAACTCCAAAAGCACAAACGGGGTAGGTTTTTATCTTTTTAAAAGTACCAAACAAACAAGACTGTGCATGATCAGCCAAAAATAACTTAAGAAGGGAAAAGCTGCACCCTTCAATAACTTAAACGCAATAAGAGCTCTAACCAAAACCAATGTAAATGTATCATTATGCACCTCTTCTTCTATAATGTTTGTCGCCATCCAAAATACAGCCCTCAACAGAATAATCACCTAACTACATTTACACTCTTACATCTTTCAAGGCACCTAACCACTATCAAAATGAAACTTATACATAATGATGAATTCACCATTATAGCGCTTTCAACAGAACAAAAAATCTACTTCACATTATCCATTTACATACATATAGTCATGTAGCTAGTAAATTCACTCTATTGTATGAATATATACTGTAAAAGACACAGTGACCTAATTGATTAAATCGAAACAGAAACAGATAATTAAAGTACCGCTTAAACTTAAACTACATAAATATTTTTCAATTTCATTTTCATCAAGTAATCCCTAGCACCTAAAAAAACCTAACATAGATACCAATACACAAACTATATACAATTATTGAAGCAATTAGAAGGGGAAAATAAACATATTTTGCAAATTCATCATAAAAGATACAAAATAAAAAGTAACCTGAGCTTTATCGGAGAGTTGAACAACTAAACGTCCAACAGGAAGGGTAGATTCACACGTATAACCATAATTAATACATTCAGATCTCACATATCGCAATAAAACACGGCCGTTGGCGGTGAGTCCGGCAATAGCAACGCCGATATGATCATCGACTTTGAAGATCTTGCTCTGATGAAAAGAAAGTTCGGAATTAGCTTTGTTAACGCACGCAAGAACCACGTGAGTTTTGGATCAAAGACCAAATGCTGCATATCCTTGTTTCACTGATGAGAAGAAACTATTCCTAAACATCTGTTGGAGACAACGAACCGTGATTGTAGATGATTTGCAGGTTTCGATTTCGATGGAGTGCAGGTGGAATAATCTAGACGACGGAGTGGGTGGAGCGACGATATTATCTCCGATGTGTGTTTTGATCTTTCAGAATCATGGGTCTGTTTAGATGTTACCAGATTGGAAGTATTTTCTGGACTTTTATTAAATGACCAATATACCCTTCCGCGTTTTTTTAGTATAAAATGACATGTGTGGTCCATATTCACATATCTAGTTTGTACCTCATTTAGTGCTTATCTATGAATTGGTCCACTATGTGTGTGTGTGTGTGTATATATATATATATATATATATATATATATATATATATAAATGGAGAGGATCTCCTGAGAGCTCCAAGTCTGAGAGAACTCTGAGAACTCCAATTAGAACAAAAAAAGTGGCGGGAGAGCAAAAAACACTGAAATTCGAGCAAATTTGGTGAAATTCGAGCAATTTTGGTGAAATTCGAGCAAAAAACAAGATATTCGAGCAATTTTGGAGAAATTCGAGCAAAAAAAATTGGCGGGCGAGCAAAAATTGTGAAATTCGAGCAAAAAAAATTGACGGGCGAACAACTTAGGGTATGGTCGGTATGGTCGAACAAACATACTGATGCATCTTTTTGTAGAACAAAAAGGTTGTAGAACAAAAACATGTAGAACAAGTTGGAATTGGGCAATTTTGTTCGAATTAAACATGTTTTTATTCAGATTGAGATTTTGTAGAACATAAAATTGTTCGAATATGGCCTTTTTTGTTCGAATTAAACATGTTAGAAGACTACTCCACTGAAAAAATGATGTAGAACATCATGTTCTACATGAATGTAGAACAAGATGAATTTTGCATCTTTTTAAAAATGTTCGAACATTTTCATGCTCTGGTCGAACAAAAAAAATAGATGCATACAAATCAATGTTGTAGAATAAAAACATGTAGAACAAAAAAGATGTAGAACAAAAACTATTTTTGTAGAACAAGATGAATTTTGCATCTATGCATCTAAACAATGCTGAGTTCGAACAATTTGAGAAGTTCGAACAATTTTTAATTTTAGTTTCTAACAAATAGTGCTTAGTTCGAACAAAGATGTAAGATCCTGTTATCGGGCCTAGTTGAAATGACCCTTTTGACCTTGAATGTGTTTGTATGTTATTATAATAATTATATGTTTATAATTATTTGTTTGTTTAGTTGAGACCAGTTTGTGACAAGGGTCACAGAACAGGTTCGTTTGTCTAATTTGGACTCCGTTAGGGTAGTCAAATTAAGTACAAAAGATATCAGATAACTGATAAATACCCGTGTGGTATGGGGTATAGGTTTATAACCCAATATAAATAGCTTGAATCTGGATTATTCCATCATTTTCCCAAATTAAAAATAATACTCCGTACCTAACTCTCACTCCCTTGAAACCCAAATCTCTTGAATCTTGATTTTGAGTCTAAATTGTGCTGTGTAATCAGTTGCTACTGATTTCGTGGTCATAACAAGGTAAGAATCATTCGTTTTCATGATGTAATCTGTGTTTAAATGGGTTTTAAAGTTAGGTTTTTATCAAAATGATTTTTAGTGCCAAATTAGTTGATTTAGATGTTGTCTGAGTATAAGATTTGTGGGTTTAAGTCCCAAAAGGTTTTGTACAAAAGATGTAACCATTTTCAGGGTCAAAAACGAGTCCAAAATCGAGAATTGGTGAATTGGGGGTGAAACCCGTGGATTTTGCAGCATCAGCTGCTGAAGAACACACTCGGCCGACTGTCTTTGACAATCGACCGAGTGACTCAGACGATCGACCGGTTGAGTGACACACTCGACCGAGTGTGTATGAGTTATGGCCGGATGATTTAATTTAGTCAGTCGATCGTGTGAGATGACACTCGACCGAGTGTGTGGACACAGTCGACTGACTATGTGACTCAGTCGACCGTGTGTCTTTGTGGGCAGAATATTTTACTTAGTGTTGATGTCTAGCCGTTATGCTGCCCGCGTGACTTATGATAATCAGGATGTAAATTCTGAAAATGCATAAGTGTTAGGTGAACTTTTAGTGACATTTTTGTTACTAATTTGCTGTATTGTGCTGTTTTGTGCTAACGGATAGAAACTAACTTGATTTGGCTTATGTTCAGGTGATAAGGATAAAGAAGAAGCTCAGTGATAGATTATCTGAGCTAGTTGCTGGTATTTGGTGAGTGGGATTATCTCTTGGTGTAGTATAGAGTAGCAAGTTGCGCTACTATGTTTATATTGTTGATAATTGCCATGATTAGTAGTTATGTTGTACAGTTGATCGCAGTTAAGGTTACTATGGTTTTAGTAGTATTAGTTGCTTGTAGTAGTAGTACTTGACTGGTTGTATGTGCACAAGTTGTTGTTGTTGTTGGAACCTTGATCTGTTAGGTTCAGCTCAGAGAGGTCAACCTAGTTGTGGTTGGGTCCAGTTGGCTACTGTTTGTTGAGTATAGTGCTGAATGACGCATCACTTGCATGTGGATGACTATACTGGGGATTCAGTAGTAAGGACTATCGGTAGATTCTAGCCTGGTCAGCTAGGGTCGTGTGCCTGTACAAGCCGCCGGTCCTCTAGTTGGAGCAAAGTTGCTAGTTGTTAGTTGCTAGTTATTATTTGTTGTATGTGGTTGAATATAGTTGTTGATGTAGGAGTACAAGTTGATACTGTATACTAGACCTTTTGATAGTTTCATTCACTTAGCCTTGTGCTAGCCCCTCACCTCCTCCCTTGCAGGTTTTGGATTTTAGTGCTGGTAGGGACGGGAGTCGGGCTGACGATATGTTTGACAAGATGAACTTTGATGTCTTAAATTTTCTAATATATGTAGTTAGTCGTTTAACGTAATACATGTGGTTTGTAAATAAGTAATTAACGAATGATTTGTAATAATCATATTTGAAATTAACTAAGGGTATTTATGTAATTTAAGTCTTCCGCTGTGATTTAAAAAAAATCAGGGTGTTACAAATGTGGTATCAGAGCACGGGTTTGGCCGCATGTACATTGTGTTGAATGTCATGTACCCAAACCTTGTGTTTTGTCAAACATATCTGAGGGAACGGGATAAGTGAATGTAGGAATTACATGTGTTAGTTGATAGGTACTAACCTGTTTTTCACTAAGAGTTATGTGAGTTGTTGTGGTAGTGCATATATGGTAGATAATACAGAAAACACAATTGGTCCGTCAGCCCCCGGAACATTCAGAGCCCCAGATGAAGATGGGTATGTGTCAGAAGAGGATCCGCATGAGCAAATTCTAGATTTAGAAAGTAAGTTAAAGGAGGCACGTGATCGAATAAGGGAATTAGAACAACGCCAGATAATAGTGAATCCAAGTGGTAGTGTACCGAATCAGATATTTAGTGGGTATCAGGTGCAGTCAAATATTTATCAGCAAACTGGAAGTGCTTTTCAACAACAACAATGGTTACCACCTCAGTGTTAATTTCCTCAACAATATCAAGTGCCACATCAGTTTAATCAACATTTCACAAATCAGATGTGGGGTCCGTATCAGATGCCGACGTTTCAACAACCGAAGAAATGTACCTTCAAACAGTTCCTGAATTGTAATCCGCCAGAGAACTCAGGAAGTTCTAACTCAACGGTAACTCTTAATTGGTTAAGAGAGATAGAAAAAGTTTTTGAGGCCTGTCAGTGCGAATCGGAATTACAAGTCATTTATGCTAGTCGTATGCGGAAAAATAGGGCAATGGTTTGGTGGGATACAGTTATTTCTAGTATACCGAAAGAGCAAGTGAGCATGATTACTTGGGAACAATTTTATAGTAAAGTTTGTAAGCAGTATTGTGCATCCTATGACCTCAATCAAATTAAGACAGAATTTCTGGCAATGAAAATGACTCATCAGATGACGATAGATGAAGTAATTGAGCAGTATATGGATAAATTAAGGTTCGTGCAGCAGTGGGTTCCAGATGAACAGTCCAAAATTCATCATTTTGTTAATATAATTTTACCAGAGTACAGAACAATGGTTCGGATGGCGACGACGTTATCTCAAGTGTTTGTTATGGCTAAGATGGTAGAAGATGATGTCAGAGCAGCAAGAAACAGAATGGAAGGTTATGTGATGCCACAACAAGATCATGTGATGAGTCAATCGGACTCTAGGTCAAAGAAGTCTGTTAAGTTGAAACAGAAAAGTGGGTCAGAACAGAGTGGGTCAGTATCAAGTTAAAATTCTTGGTGTTATAGTTGTAGATCATCTCATAGTGGTCCTTGTTCGAATTCAACCAAAAGATATTTGAGATGTGGTATTGTGGGACACGAGATTCGGATGTGTTCATTCCAAGAGGATGTATGTTGGAAATGTCATCAAGTGGGGCATAGGTCAGCTCAGTGTCCGTATGTAAGAGGATCAGGTTCTGGGCGGGGCCAGGAGCGCAGCCGGGATTGGTAGGTGGATCTTCTGGTTCTCCAGTATGGTAGAAAAGAAAGAATCTACCTACAACAACAGCAAGAGCTTATCAGATGGTTGCTGATACAGATGATGATTATGATGTAAATACAGGTATGCTTTAAAGTCCTTTTAGTGTTTAATTATATATATGTATATGGTTGTGTATATATAAATATATGTGTGTTTTAGTTTGGTAGATCTTGATTGTAGTGTAAGTTTTGCTTTGATGAGTTATGTTGTTGTATGTTTGGTTGCGACCCTTGTGTGCTTTGTTGGGTAAGGGTGATCCTTAGGTTAACTTTCTGGGATTGAAAACTGTGACTTGGATAGAGGTGTGTTGTGATTTATTTAGTGGACTCTTGTAAGACCCAAATATTTATTTTACATAATGTATTTATGGTGTACGATGCGTGTATGAAGTGTACGAAGCACGTACGTGTTGCTTGCTCGAATGTCGAAGGAAACTGGACGTTGTCTGAAGTGACAAGGTGTGTACGTATCTTTTCAACCCCAAATAAAATTTGTGTTGATGTTTCAAAGCCTTACCATTGGAAAGAAAATCTTATTACGTTTCCAACGATATATGATTCATCGAAAATGGAGCTACGGTCAAAAAGTTATGGCCAAAACAAGTTTCTGAAAACTGACCTGTAGGTTGGAGCGGCGCTCCACGTTTTGGCGCGGCGCTCCAATCCCGTCTGATGCAATTTTCAACCTTTTTAAAAGGTTTAAATGAGGGGTACTTTGGTCTTTTCATTTAGGGTCGGTTTAGGGTCACCAAAACTGATCTAGAACTCCATTGGAGCTCATTTCTCACCCACACAAACACTCTCATCCATATCTAGAGAGAGAGGAAGGGTTCTAGAGTGAGAGAGCTTGAATTGGAGAAGAAGGAGTTGGATTCTCACCAAAGCTCGGGTTTTAAAGTTGTTCTACTCGTCAACGGCATCATTTTGGTGGTATTGGTAAGTTCAAACTCCAAATTACATTTGTTTGATTTGAGATTCAATGTTAGGGTTGGTGTTAGTTAGTTGTAAAACCCACTTAGTTGATGAAGAGGGCTTATGGAACTTGCTATTTTGATTTTTGGCGGGTTTTGGGTTGGTTAATGATTTAACCATGTTTAAGACTTGTAAATGGTGTATAATCACTAGTATTAGTGATTATTGATGTTTGGAGACCATTAGGGTTCTTATGGTTGACTAATTTTGACTAGAGTCAAAATTAGGGTTTGGTGATGATTATGACCCAATTGTCGATATAATGAGGTTTATAAACTTAAAATGGATTAAGTTGAAGTATAAAACCGAGTTAAATATGTTTTGGTGCCAAAACTCGCTAACGGCGCGATGTTGACTCCTTTGGGTCAAAATTAGGGTTTAAGTGTCATTATGGGCAAGATAGGTGTTTAACACCTATGATTGGGTTTAATTGACATATTAGGACCATTCTCACTTGTGTTAGTGATTATTGGTTAGTTTGGGCACGGTTTGTGCTTGGAAGTGCATTTGGGTCAAAATGGCACTAAGTGTCGAATTGGGTTGGTTTGTAAGTCAACCCTAATTGTGTTGCTTGTTTCGTGATAATGGAATAGGTACTTTCCATTGACGAGTCGCGGATTACTTGGAAGCATTCATCAAGACTTCAAGGTGAGTGTTAATATCCTATGTGCATATGTATGTGTAGGATGGGTGCGGGTCGGGTGAAGTGATTCTCGGCTATAGAGCTCTCTTCACATATAGGTGGATTTGATGGACTTGTGTATGGGTCCAATTGGCACGGTTGTGCGTTTTGCTTGACCACCTTTGGCCAAGTACACACTTTGGGTGTACGTTATCACACGTGGTTGTGAGTGGAATAAGTATACATGTATGTATATAATGTATTTATTTGTAGGAACGGATATGTGATGTCCAAGTTAGTGATATATGTCTGATGTTATGCGAGGTGTATATGAAATAGCTTATATTTTACTAGGAAAAACTATTAAATACGATACAATTTTACACAAGATATTTATTTATTTATAGAATGGATATACTTAAACCTTGCTACAACACTTATAGGCAGTGTACCTAATCGTACAGTAGTGTAGTTTTTAGTAAGTCCGGTTCGTTCCACAGGGAAAATCTTTAAACAAAGCTTAACGCTATATTAGTTTTAATTTATAAAAATACAAATATATAAATAAGTAATATTATTATTATAAAGGGGGGTTTTTACCGTTTAATGACCGGTTTGTCGATTTTAAAACTTTAGTCGCAGTTAAAACCTAATGTAAAATATCAAAAATAAATACAACTTAATTTAAAGCGTAAAGTAAATAACGATAATTAAATTGCGATAAATAAAAGTGCGATAAAATAAAATTGCAATAATTAAAAAGTACGATAATTAAAAGTGCAATTAAATACAATAACAATAAATAAAAGTGCGATAATTAAAAGTGCAATTAAATATAAAATAAAGGAAATTAAATATGAAATAAAAGAATTATGCTTATTTAAACTTCCGTAATCATGATGTTTGACGTGTTGATTTTAGTTTTATGCCCATGGGTTAATTGTCCTTTGTCCTGGATTATTTAATATGCCCATCTGGTTTTTGTCCATAACAGTCCATCAGTCATAAATATAAAGTGCGAGTGTCCTCGTCAAATTATCCTTATATCCGAAGTCAAATATTCCAACTAATTGGGGACTTAAACTGTAACAAGGTTTTAATACTTTGTTTAATAATTACACCAGGATATCGACTGCGCGTAATCCAAGGTTTAATACTTTGTTAACAATTACGCCAAGTGTCCTTGTACATAATTTCACCCCTGTTTTAATAATTCCATAGACTATTAATCCATTCTCGTATCCGGTTAAATGAACGATTATTCGTACATATAAATATCCCACCCATCGTGTCCGATCGAGTGTATATGGTTATTTATAGGGACGTCCAATTGTAAATCTTTATATTAAAATTAACAAACTATCATTTAGTTAAACAAGTATAAAGCCCATTAATAGCCCATAGTCTAATTTCCACAAGTGTCGTTCTTTTGTCCAAACCCCAATTATGGTACAAAGCCCAATTACCCAATTTTAGATATTTTTAGCCCAACGTCATGATTACTTCTGTTCAAATAAGCATAATAACAACTTAGTTACGAGACATTAATTTAAAAAGGGAGAACATAACTTACATTGATTATTTAACGCGTAGTGTTACACAGACAGAGTTCCGGCTTAAAAACCCATAAATTACCGTTACATAACCCAAACTAACTAATATAAAACTACCCTATACTATATATATTATATATATATATATATATTTATTATTTATTACAGAGTATTATTATTATTATTATTTTATGTTTTTTAAACTGGGCAGAATGCATGGCCTTTTATAGGCATTTCTGATTTTTGCAGCTCCGCGAGTTGCGGCATTTTAAGCCTGCAAACTCCGCGAGTCGCGGAGTTTGAAAATCCAGCTCACACAATTTTGGAACCTTGCTTGTCGACATAATTTATATATAAATATAAAATATAAATAATTAATATAATTAGTTATATATTATATTATATTCTTGTGCATAGTAGACTTGTAATTTTTGGTCCATTGCGTCGGGCGTTGATAGTTGGCTCGGGTACCGGTTCCGGATTTTCGAACGTCCTTGCGTATAATTTAAAATCTTGTACTTTGCGTTCCACAACTTGTACTTTTGTCATTTTTAGACGTTTCTTATCAATAAGTTGAACCACTTGGATTGTATCTTGTACATTTGAGCTTTTTGGACGTTTTTGTCTTCAAATCGTCATTTTCGCCTTTTGTCTTCGCACTTATTTAATATAAACGATTACAACTTAAAATAGAACAATTACAACTAAATAATTTACATATTGGGAGGATATTGCTACAAAATATATGTTCATTTGGAGCACTATCAAATATCCCCACACTTGAACGTTGCTTGTCCTCAAGCAATACAGAACTTGAAATTAATATAATACATCACACGAATCACTTCTTTATTCTTCACACTTTGTACATCAGTGATTTTGATATGGCGGTATAAATAATGATAGTAACGATAGAACCATGGTTAAAGGTGGGTGTGTCATCCACAGTTGCCTCGGGTTTAGGTCAACGACACTTGCAATCAAATAGCCGATTTACTTTCGGTTTCCAAAGCAAAGTGCACATTTGAAAGGCGGTTTACAGTCCCACATGACTATGAAAATGTAGATCCTTAAGGAAATTGGATCTTTATGAAAACATTTGATCTTTTGAAAATTCAATCTAGCTTTTACCCTAGATAAGTTTTCCGGAATAACCCTTCACCGGTGTTTGCAAAATGATTTTTTGTGGGTTTCAGATTTGAAAATTTTAGCTCAAAACTTATGGTTTTGTGTTACCCACTTGCTAACCTTGTATTAGGAAAGCAACACGTCCAGTTTACTTGTCCCGTATATTACCTTTCGGTAAACTACCGTCCGATTGTAAAGGAAAGCGATGAACAAGCAACTGTTAAGGCAATGTCCCGTGACTTGCTTTTGATTATGGTCTATAAACATGTCGGATGCTAGTACTATCCTTTGTAGGAGCAATAGTAAAGATCATCCTATGATTTTTCGGTCTGGCACAAGGTCCTGTCTCCGACCATGCTATGAAACCACCGTTCTTACGGTTGACACTCGATTTGGTTCAGGTGACCTAATGAATTCCTAGGATTTTACGTGTAACGTCCCGCGTTTTTCCGTTAAATTTATTTTAATACCGTCTCTCTTTTTTTTTTTTAATAACATCTTTCGTCACCTATGTGACAACCCGGAAATTTCCAACCAAATTTAAACTTTAATCTTTATATGTTTCCGACACAATAAGCAATATTTGTTAAGTTAAATTTCAAGAATTTTAAACTATGTTCATACATTCATTCAACTTCGACCAAGTTCCAACGATTCACGAACCATTAAACGAATATGATTATATATGTATATGTGTATATATATTATAACTTGAAACGTAAACGAAATATTAGATTAAATACTTTATATGATTGTATCTGTTTCAAAATGTTTATCAATGGAATTAGAAGATAAGATCAACTGATTGAATTATCAGATATATTAAATTATGATTACAAGTCTCTTTTGAAAGGCCCACGTTGATTTGAGAAATCTTTCCATTTTAACAATATTCGGAAAATGGTAAAGTAATTTATAAATAAGAACAAATTGTCAATCATTGAGAACTAGACAAAGGATAGTGGAAGATTGAATCTCATAAAGACTCGATTGATCTATTTAGTTTCAAACGTACAAAAACGTTTTCAGTTTAAAAAGAACTTTATTATTAAAACGTATATAACTTTTATAAATATCTAGAACCACTTTTGACAACTCATTACTTAACTAGTATGATAAAGATAACGATATTTATATTTTATTTTATTAAATATATATAACGATTTAAATTAATATTATATATATTTATACGCGTATAACACGTACATAGTTTTATACTTTTACTATACTTAAACTTTACCTTTACTTTATTTTTACTTTACTTTAACTTTAATAATTCACTTTAATAATTCATACTTTAATAATTTATACTTTAATAATTCACTTTAATAATTCATACTTTAATAATTCACATTAATAATTCATACTTTAATAATTCACTTTAATAATTCATACTTTAATAATTCATTTTAATAATTCAAAAATCTATTATAAATAGAATTCAATAGGTTTCATTATTTCATAGAAACTTGAAAATATTTTTCTCTAAACTCTCTCAATCGATTTACATATATATATATTTACTCCGTATTATTTCAAGATATTATTAGTATACATAAAATATTACGACGGAGTGTTGTCCGAGTGATTTCGAAATTATTTTTCGAGTAGGATAGGATTAAGGAAATTATGGGTTATAGCTATGGAGGTGATTGAGTATGGTTCATGGGTATGCTCGTGAGGTCAATATAGTGTTTATCATTTCCGTTGCGTCTACGTACCTTTCCTGCAATATTGAATCTCAATATTGATACGTGAGTACTCATAATTTAACTTTTACATACTAATAGTGTATCCCTGACTAGTGCTCGAGTATTTAGGATTATGCATGCTTGTACTTTTGATATTGCCCTTAGACAGGTTAGGTTGAATCTTGAATTAGTTACACTTGCGGTTGAGATAAGGTATAAGATATGCATGTCCTTGGAAAGCTAGCGAAAAATTAAGAACTTTTCCTTTAGATATCGAATGGTTTCGATGAACGGATTAGAAGTTATAATCAATTGAATTTTCGATATTTTTATTAAAAATGATTATTATTATCGTCGTTTTTATCGTCGTTCTAGTTTTATCTTATTATTATCATTATTATTATCTTTATCAATAAAAGGGATTTATCATTAAAAATTGTTTTTTTTATTACTATCGTTATTATCGTTAAAGTTATAATTAGTATTATTATTATTATTATCCAATTATCATTATTATTATTATTATTATTATTATTATTATTATTATTATTATTATTATTATTAGTATTATTATTATTATCATTATTAATATATATATATATATATATCATTATTTAAAAATGGTTATTGTTATTGTTATTATTATTATTACTATATTATCATTAAGATAATTATTAGTATTATCGTTAATAATATTATAGTAACTATCATTATTAATATTAGTGTAATTAAAACAAATAATTGTAACACCTAAATATTTTGATTACTATTATTATCATTATTATGAACACGATATAAAAGATGATTAAAAGCTATTAAACGAAACGATTAGGAAATAATGAGTAAGAGTATCATGATGAAATTAAAATATTATAAGATATTAATTTAGATAAAATTATCGTTCTTATTATTTTTATCATTACTATTATTATTAAAAGTATCGTTAGTATTAAAACTATCATTTTAACAAAAATTATCATTTTAATAGAAATGTCATTGTTACTATAAAATATCATTATTATTATAAAATATCATTATTATTATTATTTTAAATAGAATTATTATTTTAAAGATAATATTAAAAATTATCGTAAATATTAAAGTTATCATAATTAGAATTATCGTTTTATCATAATGTCATCTTAGTAATTATAAATATTGATATTTTTATAATAATAATTATTATTACAAAATAATACAACTTTTACTTACTATCATTATAGATATTATTTTATAAAATAAATATGTGATACAAACATATTTTACTACGTGTAATAACTTAGTTTAATAATACCTATCATATTATCTTTATGATATTAAATGAACCCTATAAATTTTATTACTTAATATATATAAAAGTATATTTGATTATATAAATTTAATATAAAATTTTATTTATTAATAAATAAATTATATTATTTACTCTAATAAATCTTTTTAAAATATTTAAAAATATAAAACGACGATATTTAAACTATATATTAATCATGTATAGATTTTTAGAAATTATTTTGAGTCAAATTTACTTTTGTTGACTTTTGCATATTAGTCTCGAGCATTAGGATTGTGGTACACTATGACTTGACCTAATTTGTTAGACAAATATTGACCAACATATAAATATATATAATTAATTTAGGTTCGTGAATCCGAGGCCAACCTTGCACTTGTTCAATGACGTTATATGTATTATTACTACGAAATACAGTATGGTGAGTTTCATTTGCCTTTTTACCCTTTATATTTTTGGGCTGAGAATACATGCGCAACTTTTATAAATGTTTTACGAAATAGACACAAGTACGTGAAACTACATTCTATGGTTGAATTATCGAAATCGAATATGCCCCTTTTTATTAAGTCTGGTAATCTAAGAATTAGGGAACAGACACCCTAATTGACGCGAATCCTAAAGATAGATCTATTGGGCCTAACAAACCCCATCCAAAGTACCGGATGCTTTAGTACTTCGAAATTTATATCATGTCCGAAGGAGGATCCCGGAATGATAGGGGATATTCTTATATGTATCTAGTTAATGTCGGTTACCAGGTGTTCACCATATGAATGATTATTTTTGTCTCTATGCATGGGACGTATATTTATGAGAACTGAAAATGAAATTCTTGTGGTCTATTAAAATGATGGAAATAAATGATTATGATAAACTAATGAACTCACCAACCTTTTGGTTGACACTTTAAAGCATGTTTATTCTCAGGTGTTAAAGAAATCTTCCGCTGTGCATTTGCTCATTTTAAAGATATTACTTGGAGTCTTTCATAGCATATTTTGAAGAACGTTGCATTCGAGTCATTGAGTTCATCAAAGATTATTATTAAATCAATTTATAGTTGGATAGTGGATATTATGAAATGGTATGCATGTCTGTCAATTTTCGATGTAAAGAAAGTTTGTCTTTTAAAAACGAATGCAATGTTTGTAAAATGTATCATATAGAGGTCAAATACCTCGCAATGTAATCAACTATTGTGAATCGTTTATAATGTATATGAACGGGTCCTTTCAGTTGGTATCAGAGCAGTGGTCTTAGCGAACCAGGTCTGCATTAGTGTGTCTAACTGATAAGTCGATAGGATGCATTAGTGAGTCTGGACTTCGACCGTATCTGCATGTCAAAAGTTTTGCTTATCATTTTGTGTCGAAAATTAACTACTTATCATCCTCAGAAAATTACCTGCTTATCATTTTTAGTCTAAGACACGTCTTGCTGTATTGATTGCATGAATAGTGTATAGACAAAAATTCATATCTTAGCATATCTGCTAAATCATATCTTATCGTATCTGTTACTTTAAACTTTGCCTGACATATCCCGCAAAGTCCTCCGTAATCTACGAAATCTTTTGATCTATATATATATATATATATATATATATATATATATATATATATATATATATATATATATATATATATATATATATATATTCTATGTAATTAGAATACCATCCGTTAGCCAAAATCATTTCATATCGAAAAAAAAATCCTTTATCCAATCGTACGAAATGGAATTCGTCATCAGTTCAAGTCACTCAGATTCCGAAATGGAATCCCATTCAAGCTCCGAAAGCAGTGTGACCGGAATAGATCAACCAATCAGTCATCACCTATTCTGGATGAATTGGGGATGGGTTCGTAGCCTCCTCAATCATTGGAGACAAGAAGAAGGTGATCCCTTCCATCCACCACATTGCCCTCTTGATGAAGAACCTGAAGCACTTACCGGCGAACCTGTCCGAAACACCATTTTCTCGCTCATTTCCAGAGTATCTCGTCACGATTATATATTACATCAAATTTTAGATTTTATTTATCCGCTCGTCCGAACCGACAATCACCCCGGTGTAATAGAAGAAGTCAACGAGCTTCTCGCTCGGGTAGTGGCTTTGGAGAATATGGTGCAGAGATTACAAACACCAGCAGCAGCATCAGCAGCATAACCAGTACCACCATCATCAACACCAACAGTACCATTACCACCTCCAACCACAACCGCGTCGTAAACCTCAACTTCACAATCTGTCCCACGAGCATCAACGTCATACGCACCATAGATACCAAGGAGTACCAACAACAATAACTGACGAAGTATTAATTCATAACTTCATTGGAGAAACATTCCGCGGCGATTATGTAATCTCTAAAGTCTTAGAGATTATCTAATCTAGCCCTAACCATAAATCAGTTAAGCGAACCAAAATGATGGAAGGAAGAGTAGAAACCCTGACAAAAATGGTGTGTGATTAACAAGCTAAACTTGTTTTACCAACAACATCAATAGTACCATCAGCGTTACCAGCATCGTCAGTACAGTCAACATCCGAATCAACAACACCGATAACATCACAAACTCCGTCAGTTCAAGAATCACTGTGGACATCATTACGAATCAATAACGTTTATATTGTATCAACGAGTTATGAAGAATTAACTCATTTCCTCTGAAGAAATTATATGTATGTTATTTATATATATATATATATATATATATATATATATATATATATATATATATATATATATATATATATATATATATTGAAATAAATATTTCAGTGCTAAGCTATTGTGTGTGAATCTTAACTACTCGGTTAATTCATATTACAAATATGCAATAATGTACGTCCTTCGGCCGCAACTTAACCAGCGTTAACTACAATCTCTGTCGCAATTCAACAAATTCCAATTCATAATAAATCAAGTATATATTTGATTTTACACTTTCATCATCAATGTACCCGAAACTTTTCAGATAACATCATTCGTACTTTGCGAAATTCACAAGAATTCCACGAACCGAACACCATACATCAACAAATAACGAAGTATTGATTCATAATTTTAATGTCATTAAAGAAATACTGCGTAAAAGTTATGTACTTTTTAAAGCCTTTAGGGATTATTCAATTCTAGTTTCAACCGTAAATTAAATGAGTTTAATTTAACATTAACTCATTAAATCTATGTTACATCAGAAGAAAATATACATATATATATTTTCATAAAGACTGTAATAAAATTCTTTTGTACAAAATATTAATTGTGAAATTTTTTTAACGGGTAGGTAATACCCGAGAGATATATAAATTCACAATTAATATGTTACATTCTTCGAATCTGATTCAGCAAATCATCCATTATACTCCCTACTTTCACAACAATATACATTCTTTTATAGAAATCAAAACAACCATACTCATTCAAAATTTAATTACATATTCTGATTTTGAAATCTCAAAATTTAACTTGAGATATGACCAAAATCATCACTCTTAGATCCTTACATCTTTCACAAGCTATATTTTGACTTCAAAACTGTGTTAGAACATCAAATGTATGTTAACGATTACAATCTGTGTTCAAACCCTTCAAAAATTTCTGAAGACACTTCGAATGATGAGCAATCGAGATGATGATCCAACCACATGTTACCCACAGTTATGTACCCGAAAAACTCTTGAAACCAAAGTAAAAGTTTAAACAACGTATCCACGTCAGATTCTTTGGCATTTATTAGCAAAAATAACTTTGCGACTCCTATTCAAAGTAGCCAGTTTTGTCACAGCTCCAGCAAGTCAACTTCGACTTTTCAGTCAGACTAACCTTATTATAACCTTGAGATATACACCATCGTTACCAGGGAACCTTTTACATTCCACCATATTATTAGCAGATGTACCAACAACTTCATTACCCTTTGACTTTAGCCTCTCCAAAAAGTCATCATAATTATTCATTGAAACCCCATCATTTACTCATTCGCATCTTGTAATGAGAATTGCCATACGAATCATTGGGAATTAGCAATCAGTATTTTGAAATCTTGCAGCATGTCTGCGCCAACAGTTATATGTGTATATATAACGTCTATCTTCTGGACTTAATTTGAATGGGAAGTTTCTGAAAAACACTCCGAACTACGAATTGGTTCTCCGAAAATGGAAAAAATGCTGATGAAGCAGCAAAAACTATAAACGACTTTAAATGGTAAAAGCTGGATGATAATGATGAAGTGTGCTGGCAAAGCGCAGAAAAAGAGAAGTTTTGGAACTGGAAAACGGATTGAGCAAAGTAGGAAGGAGGCTGTGGACAAATTACAAAGACTGAACCTTGACTTTAAAGGATCCAAATGATTCAGTACCTGCTGAAGTCATTAACGAATACCTTGCTCCTGACTCTAAACCCCTGCGGACAATATTCTTCATCATCCTCTGATATTAGAAATTCTAAAATATCATCATATCTTTCATTATAAATATCCTCCATATTTCTGAAGATATTTTCTTAATTTTTCTTATTTGAAATCATTTACCTCTTCGCGCTATCTGTATTACATCATAAAAGAAACTATTTTAGTTTCTAAATTCTGAAAGATTCAAGTTTAAAATAGGAATATTTTGAAGTAGTGTTGAGAACTGAAGCATGAATTAGTATAATATAATGACACTTGATCAATGTGATTATATTACAGTAAGTCATGCTGAGTTTCTAAATAGAACGTGATGATTCACAGATCATAACATCATCATGTGCCATGTTATACGACTCTTGTATTCTATTTAACCTCTAAAATATCAAGAAAATATTTCTTGATGATTCGGCCTTTTCCAAGGTATTCTAGTAATTTGACAAGTCAAGATCGTGCCATCACAATTTCCTTCCTAGAACATTAACAATGTTCATTCCGAAATTCATATCTGTAAATTCTGGACCATTACAAGCGGTGCTTAATCGCAAGAAGAAGAAACGAAAGGACAAAACTCCGAAATAGAAATTGGGGTATAAATTGCAGCAAATAAAAGAGAGCATTAACTGTGAATGATAATGATTATAGAAGACAGAAGCAGAGACTTTGAAATATAAGGGAACATATAAAGCTCAACGACAAACCAGAAATTATAAACCATATATCGATGCATATAGCAATATAAAGACACGGGAGAACTAGAAACACTATAAACCCAAGAGTATAGTAGAAGTAAATAGATTCTTCCGGCGGTAGATGAAAAAGAAGAATGACCGATATGAAAGTTAGAAGTATATCGAGAATCAGAGCTGGATGGAGCATATTGATGAATACTTTAAAATATGAGTTGAGGGGGAAAGAATAGAAGGTGATGAAACATGACTAGGAACTTAGAAATCAACAGATTTAACTCACACAATGGCAGAATAAGTGAATCAAACCCTCTAGTGAATAGGTTAAGTTTTTTTTGATTAATTTAGTCAAACCACAATTAAATCAAGTGTGATTAGATCAACACCTAGAGCTATTATTCACCACATGGGTGATTTGGACTGAGAGAGAATCGGAGGAGCTCACTAGATCTGAGTGTGTGTAACAAATAAGAGGCTTAACCTAAAATGAAGAACATAAGACTTTATATACCCCTGCTGTTGACTCACCCATACGATTCATTCATCACACGTACGAGTTGGCTTCATCAGCCGTACGGGTGATCACTCACTCGTGTCTTCTCATTTAGGTTGTAATTGTGACTTAGCTCAGCATCAACCGTGCGTATGAGCCTGTCAGCCGTACTAGTGAGGCTTCACTCGTACGTCTGACTAAGTCTAACATAGTCAAACATCTAAATCTCGTTCCTGCAGTTCCTGTAACCACATACAAACACAGGATAATAATGAGCAATCATGGTGGCCTGTAAACTGTTGTACCTGCAATGGATGTGGGTAGATGTCTAGGGACTTGCATAAAATGCATCAACAGAAGGTGTGAGTTGTAAGGAAACGAAGGAGGTGAATTTATAAGAAAATCTCCGACAGAATAATTAAAATGGACGATCGCATTTAAAGCGGATCCTAATTTCCTTGATTACCGGAGAGTCAAATCTTATTAAGAAGATTTTCTTCAAATCCCTTGAAATCTGGGAATCAATCATATCTACGTCAAATGATAAGATGAATCTACACTTACTCATTTCACTCTTCTATGTTAGCTTCATTCGTACTCTTCATATAAATGGATTGTTTATCCAAATTATTCGCTGATGATAAAACTCTAATTTTCAGCCCGTATGTATCATGAAAACATACTTATTATCATTCACGGCCTTTCCACTTAAATTTTGGGACGAAATTTCTTTAACGGGTAGGTACTGTGACAACCCGGAAATTTCCAACCAAATTTAAACTTTAATCTTTATATGTTTCCGACACAATAAGCAATATTTGTTAAGTTAAATTTCAAGAATTTTAAACTATGTTCATACATTCATTCAACTTCAACCAAGTTCCAACGATTCACGAACCATTAAACGAATATGATTATATATGTATATGTGTATATATATTATAACTTGAAACGTAAACGAAATATTAGATTAAATACTTTATATGATTGTATCTATTTCAAAATGTTTATCAATGGAATTAGAAGATAAGATCAACTGATTGAATTATCAGATATATTAAATTATGATTACAAGTCTCTTTTGAAAGGCCCACGTTGATTTGAGAAATCTTTCCATTTTAACAATATTCAGAAAATGGTAAAGTAATTTATAAATAAGAACAAATTGTCAATCATTGAGAACTAGACAAAGGATAGTGGAAGATTGAATCTCATAAAGACTCGATTGATCTATTTAGTTTCAAACGTACAAAAACGTTTTCAGTTTAAAAAGAACTTTATTATTAAAACGTATATAACTTTTATAAATATCTAGAACCACTTTTGACAACTCATTACTTAACTAGTATGATAAAGATAATGATATTTATATTTTATTTTATTAAATATATATAACGATTTAAATTAATATTATATATATTTATACGCGTATAATACGTACATAGTTTTATACTTTTACTATACTTAAACTTTACCTTTACTTTATTTTTACTTTACTTTAACTTTAATAATTCACTTTAATAATTCATACTTTAATAATTTATACTTTAATAATTCACTTTAATAATTCATACTTTAATAATTCACTTTAATAATTCATACTTTAATAATTCACTTTAATAATTCATACTTTAATAATTTATTTTAATAATTCAAAAATCTATTATAAATAGAATTCAATAGGTTTCATTATTTCATAGAAACTTGAAAATATTTTTCTCTAAACTCTCTCAATCGATTTACATATATATATATTTACTCCGTATTATTTCAAGATATTATTAGTATACATAAAATATTACGACGGAGTGTTGTCCGAGTGATTTCGAAATTGTTTTTCGAGTAGGATAGGATTAAGGAAATTATGGGTTATAGCTATGGAGGTGATTGAGTATGGTTCATGGGTATGCTCGTGAGGTCAATATAGTGTTTATCATTTCCGTTGCGTCTACGTACCTTTCCTGCAATATTGAATCTCAATATTGATACGTGAGTACTCATAATTTAACTTTTACATACTAATAGTGTATCCCTGACTAGTGCTCGAGTATTTAGGATTATGCATGCTTGTACTTTTGATATTGCCCTTAGACAGGTTAGGTTGAATCTTGAATTAGTTACACTTGCGGTTGAGATAAGGTATAAGATATGCATGTCCTTGGAAAGCTAGCGAAAAATTAAGAACTTTTCCTTTAGATATCGAATGGTTTCGATGAACGGATTAGAAGTTATAATCAATTGAATTTTCGATATTTTTATTAAAAATGATTATTATTATCGTCGTTTTTATCGTCGTTCTAGTTTTATCTTATTATTATCATTATTATTATCTTTATCAATAAAAGGGATTTATCATTAAAAATTGTTTTTTTTATTACTATCGTTATTATCGTTAAAGTTATAATTAGTATTATTATTATTATTATTATTATTATTATTATTATTATTATTATTATTATTATTATTAGTATTATTATTATTATTATTATCATTATTAATATATATATATATCATTATTTAAAAATGGTTATTGTTATTGTTATTATTATTATTACTATATTATCATTAAGATAATTATTAGTATTATCGTTAATAATATTATAGTAACTATCATTATTAATATTAGTATAATTAAAACAAATAATTGTAACACCTAAATATTTTGATTACTATTATTATCATTATTATGAACACGATATAAAAGATGATTAAAAGCTATTAAACGAAACGATTAGGAAATAATGAGTAAGAGTATCATGATGAAATTAAAATATTATAAGATATTAATTTAGATAAAATTATCGTTCTTATTATTTTTATCATTACTATTATTATTAAAAGTATCGTTAGTATTAAAACTATCATTTTAACAAAAATTATCATTTTAATAGAAATGTCATTGTTACTATAAAATATCATTATTATTATAAAACATCATTATTATTATTATTTTAAATAGAATTATTATTTTAAAGATAATATTAAAAATTATCGTAAATATTAAAGTTATCATAATTAGAATTATCGTTTTATCATAATGTCATCTTAGTAATTATAAATATTGATATTTTTATAATAATAATTATTATTACAAAATAATACAACTTTTACTTACTATCATTATAGATATTATTTTATAAAATAAATATGTGATACAAATATATTTTACTACGTGTAATAACTTACTTTAATAATACCTATCATATTATCTTTATGATATTAAATGAACCCTATAAATTTTATTACTTAATATATATAAAAGTATATTTGATTATATAAATTTAATATAAAATTTTATTTATTAATAAATAAATTATATTATTTACTCTAATAAATCTTTTTAAAATATTTAAAAATATAAAACGACGATATTTAAACTATATATTAATCATGTATAGATTTTTAGAAATTATTTTGAGTCAAATTTACTTTTGTTGACTTTTGCATATTAGTCTCGAGCATTAGGATTGTGGTACACTATGACTTGACCTAATTTGTTAGACAAATATTGACCAACATATAAATATATATAATTAATTTAGGTTCGTGAATCCGAGACCAACCTTGCACTTGTTCAATGACGTTATATGTATTTTTACTACGAAATACAGTATGGTGAGTTTCATTTGCCTTTTTACCCTTTATATTTTTGGGCTGAGAATACATGCGCAACTTTTATAAATGTTTTACGAAATAGACACAAGTACGTGACTATACATTCTATGGTTGAATTATCGAAATCGAATATGCCCCTTTTTATTAAGTCTGGTAATCTAAGAATTAGGGAACAGACACCCTAATTGACGCGAATCCTAAAGATAGATCTATTGGGCCTAACAAACCCCATCCAAAGTACCGGATGCTTTAGTACTTCGAAATTTATATCATGTCCGAAGGAGGATCCCGGAATGATAGGGGATATTCTTATATGTATCTAGTTAATGTCGGTTACCAGGTGTTCACCATATGAATGATTATTTTTGTCTCTATGCATGGGACGTATATTTATGAGAACTGAAAATGAAATTCTTGTGGTCTATTAAAATGATGGAAATAAATGATTATGATAAACTAATGAACTCACCAACCTTTTGGTTGACACTTTAAAGCATGTTTATTCTCAGGTGTTAAAGAAATCTTTCGCTGTGCATTTGCTCATTTTAAAGATATTACTTGGAGTCTTTCATAGCATATTTTGAAGAACGTTGCATTCGAGTCATTGAGTTCATCAAAGATTATTATTAAATCAATTTATAGTTGGATAGTGGATATTATGAAATGGTATGCATGCCTGTCAATTTTCGATGTAAAGAAAGTTTGTCTTTTAAAAACGAATGCAATGTTTGTAAAATGTATCATATAGAGGTCAAATACCTCGCAATGTAATCAACTATTGTGAATCGTTTATAATGTATATGAACGGGTCCTTTCAACCTATATTCGTACACTTCGTTAACTAATGTTCTTGATAATCCCGTTACTCGATTACATCATCTCTCGTTAACTTGCGTTTTAAAAATATTCGTTTGGTTAATTCCCGCACCCGCTTTGAAACTCGAGGGACCAAAGTTGCAAAGGGGCCTAACTAGTGACTAGGTCAACTAGTCAAACCCCATCTCATCCATTCATTATCACCACCCACCTTCATCCTTCCCTTTCTCTCTACTTCTCATTTTTGAACACAAACCCCAACTTCATAAAATCATCATCTAAATTCGGGATTGGAAGCAAACTTCAAAACAAATTACATTTTCGTGATCCTCTCTTCATCCTCTACATTTTGATACAAATTTCATCAAGTTTGGGTAACTTTCTAAAAACTCTAGATTTCTATAAATTCGTGTTTTTGACTTGAAATTGTGTTAGTTAGTGTCTATGGCTCGTGTCTAGCATGAATATATGTTTTGTTTGCTCGATTTGTTGATTTGAGTAACTAGTTTGAACTTTTGAAGTGGGTTAGCTTAATTTTTGATTTTGGATGATTAAAAGTTGTTTAATTGTTAAAGTTCATGTTTTAATTGTGTTACTAGTATCATTAGCTACATTTTGATGTGTAGGTTGATTAAGAAAACTTCAAAAACCCGATTAAGGATTTTGTGATGTTTGACTAGGGTTTGATAGTTCTTGACATGAACTTTTGATGCTTGAATGCCATGAAATGTTAATTGTTAGTGTTTAGTAGTAATGTATGCTTCATTACCTTCAAAACGGCATATCATATGTGTGAATTGGATTCCCGAAACTTAAAATGCGATTGATGAACTTGAAACTTTGAAAATGGACTTTTATTGATCACTTAATGAGATTTCGGCTATTGTAAATGATGTTTGTGATTGATGAATTGTGTTTAGTTGTATTCCTTGTAAAAATACCTTTCCGATGATATAAGACACATGTTTTGGGTGTTTGCGGGTCAAGAATTGGGTTGGAAAGAGTTTTGGTTCGCGCATACTTTGAAAAACAGAAAAGGGTCTGCCCAGATGGTGGCGCGGCGCGCCCCATCCCCGCGCGGCGCGCGAACTGGCCTGGCCAGATTCTGCTCATTATGTCCCTTTTCACGTAAAATGTTTGACTAGCTATCGACCTCCGATTCACATGAAACTTGTTCTAATATACTTGTATATGAATAACTAGCATAGAAAAATAGTCCGGGACCCGACCCGAACGTGTTGACTTTTTCGTTGACTTTGACCAAGTCTGAATTTTAGTCAAACTTAACCAAACTTTTATGCAATCGTTCTAACATGCTTTTATACGTGATTCTTGTATGAAACTTGACAAATTGATTCACATGCTATATTTAATCGAGTCGTAACGAGCCATAGGACTAATTGAACACATTTCACCCGACCTTGTATCGTAACCGGTTAATTGACACAACTTACTTGTTTAGGTCAAGGCTAAGCAACTTTCATGCATACGTTACTTTGTGAAGTACTTTTATACTCGTGCACTCGAGGTGAGATCATAGTCCCACCTTTGCAAATACTTTTATACTTTTAAATCATGGGCTGAGAAACATATACTTTATATACATTTATACGGTTTATACTTTCATACTTTGAATACAAATGCGAATACAAGAGCAAAGATACATACGAGTTAGAACGAAAATCCTCAAGTTCAATTACCATTAGTTACACTTGTAGGGTGTGAGCGAGAAATTATGTTGTGTGGCCATGCGGGTTTGACGAACCCTCATCTGACGGATGAAACGTATTTTCGGTATATAGTGTAGGTTCTAACACTATTATGCAGAGGTAAGATTTAGTTAAGTTTTGGTAATTGGGTGCTCGTGATACAGACAACATCTTTTGGGATGTATACGCTTGATATTCACTTTATACTAAATCTTATGGTTTACAAACACATCTTTAGAGATGTATACGCCTTGATACTAAACCTTGTGATTCAAAAACATACTTTCACAAATACATTTATGATCTCACCAACGTTTTTCGTTGACAGTTTTCTACATGTTTTCTCAGGTTCATACTTGGCTACTTGATACATGCTTCCGCACTCTTTGATTACTTGATTGGAGTCAACCATGCATGCATACGCTAGGGATAGCACTTTTGGATTCAAACTTTTGTTTACATACTTACGCTATTTATAGCAACTGTGTTTTTAAACTAATTATGTCGCAAGTTATTTCATTTATACTTTATGACTTTTGTAAACTTAGACTTGTTGTCGAACGGTTTTGTAAACTAAACTTGCAAGTCTTGTACCTTTCAAATGAATGCGACATAATTTTGGTCAAACGAGTCTCATATAGGGACTACGACCACGCAACGGGACCTAAGTTAACGGCGCCGTCAATAACGGTTTTGGTCGGGTCGTTACAAGTGGTATCAGAGCGTTGGTTGTAGGGAACTAGGACGTGCATTAGTGTGTCTAACAGAGTCGTTAGGACGCATTAGTGAGTCTAGACTACAACCGGATAGTTAGCATTTGCATTCTGACATACATTTGCTATAGATAGCACTTACTTGACTACTTGTGCATTATACTTGAATCATTCTTAGGCAAACTTTTTAATGGTACCCAACCTTCATCATACGAACTCGTATTCCGCCACTTTTTTGGTAACACACGTAAATTCATGATTCATACACGTATGGATGACGACGACTTCATTAGTCACACTTGTTCGGGAACTCTGTCTCCCGGATTGTTATTTGCCACCGTTTCAACTTACTATCGGTTTCCCACTGGTGTTTCTTACTATCTACTTTTTGGTGCTACTACCATCACTACTCTAGGTGAGTATCGTCATCAACATTTATCACTACGGTTGCGTGCTACTCGTTATCATGACTCGTTACTCTTTTCATACCTGAATACCTTATTGTCTGACTCGAACCACATTGACGTGAACAATCATTTATACACTTCCCTCGGGGAACGCTTCTTTAGAGTTGCACTAATTCTTTCGATTCAATACAAGTCACGTTAGAGACGTCGTTACACTTTGTTTATTTTAAACTTCACGATTACACGAACTTGAATCTATAGAGTGATGTGGGAATGGAGGTATGAGTTAGCGTAATATAACGACACTCGATCAACGTGGTTATATTACGGTAAGACATACCAAAGTTCTAGTGACACGTGATGTTGGTTAGACTCGATCAACCTAAACATCACCATGAGCCATGTACATGACTTCATCTATTCATGTTGGACATCTGAAAACTCCGAGAATATTGATAACAACCATACCGGGGACACACCTTCGATTTTTGTCGAACTATACTTATGCTTCCGAATGAATTACCGATTCCTTTCGACTTCAACCGTATGTTACACGTGTATACTATCTCGTCCTCGCACAGTCTTATTGACTAACTACAATTTACTCGTTATGCTCGCATCGAGGCGGAAACTTCTCTCGCCTTACACTCGTAATTCTGGTTCAGGAAATCTTTTATTTTAAATTCTCAATGGAGAGAGACTCTTCACGTTATACTAGTATTCGCCTCCAGGGTGAATAGTCTCGACGAACGTATTTGGAAACCGATAAATCTTCCGCGACGCGAATTTTATTGAGAAACTTGTCCTAACAAACTTGTTCAAATATACCTTACGGAATGTACTTTGTTTCGGATCGAGATCCTCGTTTCACTTCTAGATTTCGGAGTGCCTTACAAAAAGCCTCGGGACCACGTTTAGACATGAGTACCGCGTACCATCCAAAACCCGACGGACCGAACAAACATACGATTCAAACCTTGGAAACCGTAATACGAATTTGTGTTACCAACTTCAAACCACTTGAGAAAAGTCTTGCCTTTAACCAGAATCTCTTACCACGATAGTTATCATTCGATTCTTAACGTCACACCTTTTGAAACTACATGTGACCGGAAACGTCATTCTCTTTTGTCGAACAAAGTAAACGATGATCAATTCACCGGGGCCGAGTTTATTCATGAGCAACTGAGAAAATTTATTCATATTCAAGAAAGACCCAACACGACCCGTAGTCGCCCAGAGAGCTTGCCAATGTTAGACGTAAACCTTTCGAGTTCCATGTGGGAAACCGCGTCACGTTAGAAGTCGCACCTTGAGGAGGTGTAAACCGTTTCGGGAAACATAGGAATGCTAAATCCGCGATATACTAATCCTTTTTGAAACCATGGAGCGTATTGTACCCGTTGCTTGTCATCTAGATTTTCCGACTCATTTGAGTCTCCGTTCATCCTACATAGAACCTGAAGACGTAACATGCTATTCCCTTCGATGAGCTTGCTATCGATGGTACACTCCACTTCCTAGGAGAACCGGTTGAAATTATGAATCGTGAAACCAAACTTCAATCCAACGTAAAAATCCCGACCGTCGAAGTTCGTTGAAATGCCCAAGGACGTACCTTCACTTATCCGTAGAATTTACAACGCAAGATCTCGAGGAAGATTCAACAACTACTACTTCCAACTAAATTTCGGGACGAAATTTCTTTTGAGGTGTGGATAATGTAACGTCCCGCGTTTTTCCGTTAAATTTATTTTAATACCGTCTCTTTTTTTTTTTTTAATAACATCTTTCGTCACCTATATTCGTACACTTCGTTAACTAATGTTCTTGATAATCCCGTTACTCGATTACATCATCTCTCGTTAACTTGCGTTTTAAAAATATTCGTTTGGTTAATTCCCGCACCCGCTTTGAAACTCGAGGGACCAAAGTTGCAAAGGGGCCTAACTAGTGACTAGGTCAACTAGTCAAACCCCATCTCATCCATTCATTATCACCACCCACCTTCATCCTTCCCTTTCTCTCTACTTCTCATTTTTGAACACAAACCCCAACTTCATAAAATCATCATCTAAATTCGGGATTGGAAGCAAACTTCAAAACAAATTACATTTTCGTGATCCTCTCTTCATCCTCTACATTTTGATACAAATTTCATCAAGTTTGGGTAACTTTCTAAAAACTCTAGATTTCTATAAATTCGTGTTTTTGACTTGAAATTGTGTTAGTTAGTGTCTATGGCTCGTGTCTAGCATGAATATATGTTTTGTTTGCTCGATTTGTTGATTTGAGTAACTTGTTTGAACTTTTGAAGTGGGTTAGCTTAATCTTTGATTTTGGATGATTAAAAGTTGTTTAATTGTTAAAGTTCATGTTTTAATTGTGTTACTAGTATCATTAGCTACATTTTGATGTGTAGGTTGATTAAGAAAACTTCAAAAACCCGATTAAGGATTTTGTGATGTTTGACTAGGGTTTGATAGTTCTTGACATGAACTTTTGATGCTTGAATGCCATGAAATGTTAATTGTTAGTGTTTAGTAGTAATGTATGCTTCATTACCTTCAAAACGGCATATCATATGTGTGAATTGGATTCCCGAAACTTAAAATGCGATTGATGAACTTGAAACTTTGAAAATGGACTTTTATTGATCACTTAATGAGATTTCGGCTATTGTAAATGATGTTTGTGATTGATGAATTGTGTTTAGTTGTATTCCTTGTAAAAATACCTTTCCGATGATATAAGACACATGTTTTGGGTGTTTGCGGGTCAAGAATTGGGTTGGAAAGAGTTTTGGTTCGCGCATACTTTGAAAAACAGAAAAGGGTCTGCCCAGATGGTGGCGCGGCGCGCCCCATCCCCGCGCGGCGCGCGAACTGGCCTGGCCAGATTCTGCTCATTATGTCCCTTTTCACGTAAAATGTTTGACTAGCTATCGACCTCCGATTCACATGAAACTTGTTCTAATATACTTGTATATGAATAACTAGCATAGAAAAATAGTCCGGGACCCGACCCGAACGTGTTGACTTTTTCGTTGACTTTGACCAAGTCTGACTTTTAGTCAAACTTAACCAAACTTTCATGCAATCGTTCTAACATGCTTTTATACGTGATTCTTGTATGAAACTTGACAAATTGATTCACATGCTATATTTAATCGAGTCGTAACGAGCCATAGGACTAATTGAACACATTTCACCCGACCTTGTATCGTAACCGGTTAATTGACACAACTTACTTGTTTAGGTCAAGGCTAAGCAACTTTCATGCATACGTTACTTTGTGAAGTACTTTTATACTCGTGCACTCGAGGTGAGATCATAGTCCCACCTTTGCAAATACTTTTATACTTTTAAATCGTGGGCTGAGAAACATATACTTTATATACATTTATACGGTTTATACTTTCATACTTTGAATACAAATGCGAATACAAGAGCAAAGATACATACGAGTTAGAACGAAAATCCTCAAGTTCAATTACCATTAGTTACACTTGTAGGGTGTGAGCGAGAAATTATGTTGTGTGGCCATGCGGGTTTGACGAACCCTCATCTGACGGATGAAACGTATTTTCGGTATATAGTGTAGGTTCTAACACTATTATGCAGAGGTAAGATTCAGTTAAGTTTTGGTAATTGGGTGCTCGTGATACAGACAACATCTTTTGGGATGTATACTCTTGATATTCACTTTATACTAAATCTTATGGTTTACAAACACATCTTTAGAGATGTATACGCCTTGATACAAAACCTTGTGATTCAAAAACATACTTTCACAAATACATTTATGATCTCACCAACGTTTTTCGTTGACAGTTTTCTACATGTTTTCTCAGGTTCATACTTGGCTACTTGATACATGCTTCCGCACTCTTTGATTACTTGATTGGAGTCAACCATGCATGCATACGCTAGGGATAGCACTTTTGGATTCAAACTTTTGTTTACATACTTACTCTATTTATAGCAACTGTGTTTTTAAACTAATTATGTCGCAAGTTATTTCATTTATACTTTATGACTTTTGTAAACTTAGACTTGTTGTCGAACGGTTTTGTAAACTAAACTTGCAAGTCTTGTACCTTTCAAATGAATGCGACATAATTTTGGTCAAACGAGTCTCATATAGGGACTACGACCACGCTACGGGACCTAAGTTAACGGCGCCGTCAATAACAGTTTTGGTCGGGTCGTTACAAGTGGTATCAGAGCGTTGGTTGTAGGGAACTAGGACGTGCATTAGTGTGTCTAACAGAGTCGTTAGGACGCATTAGTGAGTCTAGACTACAACCGGATAGTTAGCATTTGCATTCTGATATACATTTGCTATAGATAGCACTTACTTGACTACTTGTGCATTATACTTGAATCATTCTTAGGCAAACTTTTTAATGGTACCCAACCTTCATCATACGAACTCGTATTCCGCCACTTTTTTGGTAACACACGTAAATTCATGATTCATACACGTATGGATGACGACGACTTCATTAGTCACACTTGTTCGGGAACTCTGTCTCCCGGATTGTTATTTGCCACCGTTTCAACTTACTATCGGTTTCCCACTGGTGTTTCTTACTATCTACTTTTTGGTGTTACTACCATCACTACTCTAGGTGAGTATCGTCATCAACATTTATCACTACGGTTGCGTGCTACTCGTTATCATGACTCGTTACTCTTTTCATACCTGAATACCTTATTGTCTGACTCGAACCACATTGACGTGAACAATCATTTATACACTTTCCTCGGGGAACGCTTCTTTATAGTTGCACTAATTCTTTCGATTCAATACGAGTCACGTTAGAGACGTCGTTACACTTTGTTTATTTTAAACTTCACGATTACACGAACTTGAATCTATAGAGTGATGTGGGAATGGAGGTATGAGTTAGCGTAATATAACGACACTCGATCAACGTGGTTATATTACGGTAAGACATACCAAAGTTCTAGTGACACGTGATGGTGGTTAGACTCGATCAACCTAAACACCACCATGAGCCATGTACATGACTTCATCTATTCATGTTGGACATCTGAAAACTCCGAGAATATTGATAACAACCATACCGGGGACACACCTTCAATTTTTGTCGAACTATACTTATGCTTCCGAATGAATTACCGATTCCTTTCGACTTCAACCGTATGTTACACGTGTATACTATCTCGTCCTCGCACAGTCTTATTGACTAACTACAATTTACTCGTTATGCTCGCATCGAGGCGGAAACTTCTCTCGCCTTACACTCGTAATTCTGGTTCAGGAAATCTTTTATTTTAAATTCTCAATGGAGAGAGACTCTTCACGTTATACTAGTATTCGCCTCGAGGGTGAATAGTCTCGACGAACGTATTTGGAAACCGATAAATCTTCCGCGACGCGAATTTTCTTGAGAAACTTGTCCTAACAAACTTGTTCAAATATACCTTACGGAATGTACTTTGTTTCGGATCGAGATCCTCGTTTCACTTCTAGATTTCGGAGTGCCTTACAAAAAGCCTCGGGACCACGTTTAGACATGAGTACCGCGTACCATCCAAAACCCGACGGACCGAACAAACATACGATTCAAACCTTGGAAACCGTAATACGAATTTGTGTTACCAACTTCAAACCACTTGAGAAAAGTCTTGCCTTTAACCAGAATCTCTTACCACGATAGTTATCATTCGATTCTTAACGTCACACCTTTTGAAACCACATGTGACCGGAAACGTCATTCTCTTTTGTCGAACAAAGTAAACAATGATCAATTCACCGGGGCCGAGTTTATTCATGAGCAACTGAGAAAATTTATTCATATTCAAGAAAGACCCAACACGACCCGTAGTCACCCAGAGAGCTTGCCAATGTTCGACGTAAACCTTTCGAGTTCCATGTGGGAAACCGCTTCACGTTAGAAGTCGCACCTTGAGGAGGTGTAAACCGTTTCGGGAAACATAGGAATGCTAAATCCGCGATATACTAATCCTTTTTGAAACCATGGAGCGTATTGTACCCGTTGCTTGTCATCTAGATTTTCCGACTCATTTGAGTCTCCGTTCATCCTACAGAGAACCTGAAGACGTAACTTGCTATTCCCTTCGATGAGCTTGCTATCGATGGTACACTCCACTTCCTAGGAGAACCGGTTGAAATTATGAATCGTGAAACCAAACTTCAATCCAACGTAAAAATCCCGACCGTCGAAGTTCGTTGAAATGCCCAAGGACGTACCTTCACTTATCCGTAGAATTTACAACGCAAGATCTCGAGGAAGATTCAACAACTACTACTTCCAACTAAATTTCGGGACGAAATTTCTTTTGAGGTGTGGATAATGTAACGTCCCGCGTTTTTCCGTTAAATTTATTTTAATACCGTCTCTTTTTTTTTTTTTTAATAACATCTTTCGTCACCTATATTCGTACACTTCGTTAACTAATGTTCTTGATAGTTTTTAATTGAATAACTTGGTACATTCTCCCCACACTTAGTTTCTTTCTTTGTCTTTTTATTCTCCTTTATTCCATTTTAAATGAATTCAATCGTTTTAGGGTGTTTCTCAATTTATGTCCTTTCCGAGGTAACGATAATTTCGGTATTAACACCTAATTTTCATCGTTCATAAATATGTATAAACATGATTTTGAATTCATTTATTTGAAAATTTTTAAAATTTTCACAAAATTTGGCAAATAAACTAAGTGCAAACCCGAGAGAATTTATAACCTTTCCCCACACTTTAGATCATGCAATGCCCTCATTTGCATGAAATCAGACTATAATTATAAATTCACGAGGGTGATAAGCGTAGAAAAGTGATTAAAAATACCCAGTTTATAATTACAAAGCTCGTTGAATGATAGATGGCGCGCCTCATGGTTCATTCCTTCTTGTTTTATCACACATGTTTTTCTTCAAAAACAGTTGCTTTTCTGGACTGTTTGCTAATTTTTGAAAATGCGTCTTTTACCCTAATAGTGCATTTTTATTAACTAGTTATGCACTAACCCGAACCCCTAATTTAACGTTAAGTGGGGTTAGACTTCCCCACACTTAGCTGACGACATGTGAAGTCGGTAGAATAAGTTCCACGAATTAGAATAGTGAGCCAGTTATTTACATCTTGGGTGGTGTATAATATATCAATGGGTTTAAAGTTTAGACTCTCCCGATCGTCACTACTTAATTCTTTGTTTAAGTGTAGCTTTTAGTAAATGGATATGTCTCTTTTCTGGTTCTTGGTCAAATGGATCGATATACATCGACATACATATTATAGGCGGACAATTCCTAACATTTCCTTCCGTTCATTCTCGGGATCAAAGGTTTCACCTCTATTACCCAATTGGGTGAAATTCGAGGTGTCATTATCTATTACAGCTCGTAGTTCATTTCCGGTGGATGACTCTTCTATTGAGAATATTGGGTTGGAAGGTTGTGGAATGGTAAATTTCGGGATCGAAGCAAATTCTTCTTCATTAATGGTACTTATCGGTCCCACCATTTTGGTCTCGGGGGTAAAATTTTCAACGTTATCGTTTTTCCAAGAGTACCAATTTGTCACCCTTACTTCTTCTTCTTCATCCATTGATGGATCGTTGATTTCATCGGTAGAGGCTAATGTGTCGATATGTTGTGAAATTGGTAAAGCTGAATAAAAAGTATCATCGGGATAATTGGTGATTTCGGAGCTCTCGAATTCATCAAAATTCGATGATATGAGATTTTCTTGCACACGACTCCTCAGATCAACAGCTGTATAATCTGATAGAGTTTCAACTTGCCTATTTACAAACTCTCTCATTTGTTCATTTTGAGCATGAAGTTCTTCGAGTTTGATTTTCATATAATCTAAAGAATTTTCAGACACATACTTTTCCTCGTCCTCTGGTTGTTGAGTTTGGATATATTCTTGGAAATAATCCCAATTAGAATTTTATTCCTCATAATCATTCCATTCAGGTTCTATGGGTTCATAATTTTCCATAGGAACGTAATAATAACATTCCCATGTTGAGTGATAATCTCCACAAATTTCACAACCAGTTATTGTTTCGTCATTCGTGATCCAAGATTGACTGAATGAATTACCATCAAAACCCGTTTGAGAGTATTGATTTAATTGATTTTGGAGTTCAAAAAGAGTTTCCAAGGCCTTGTTTTCAAAATTTTCCATTTTATTGCGATGGCTAAATTTTAGCTACAATGTGGTGCATTCACTAATTATCCTATTAGTTATAAAATAGAAAAACTTATATAAGTTGTCCAATTAATAGACTTTTCTGATTTTTGCCCACGTTTCGAATAGCCAAAAGATGCAGCAGGAAGCCAGGACCCTTTAAATCGGAAGCCCACAACTTGCCACTAACAAATCCAACTATTACTATGAACCAGAAAATTTGGATGCCTATTAACTTAACCGCTTAAATAATTTTTATTTCCGTTTGGAGAATTAGATAAGAAGTAGAGAAAATTTCCAAGTCCTAAAAACTAAAGCGTCGAGAAATAAGAAAGAAAAAGATTGCGCGTCGAAAAACGTCGAAAAATAAAAATAAAAAAGTAGCGCGTCGTAACTTAAAAGGTACTAAAATTTATAAACAGCGTCGCAAAATTCTAAAGCACCTAAATTTTAGTCTAAAGAAATAAGCACTTAAGGAATTTTACGGCAAATCCTAAAAATCTAGAAATAAAAACACTAATCTTAAAACTAGATACAAACGACAAAAATACAAATGTTACGATTAAACAAATAAAAAGATACAAAAATAAAACTAAGCTTAAAATTGATAAAATTATTTATTTTTATAAAAATATTATTTTTATATTTATTTTATAAAAGTATTAATTTTTATATATATTAAAACTAATTATAATTAATATTACAAATTAATTAATAAAACTAAACTAATTATAATAATAATAATTAAGTAAATAGGGTTAAATAAAAAAAATAATAAATAATAATTACTCCGTACTTAATGCGAATTAGGGTTTGTGGTGGCCTGACAGGGCGGCTCCGCGAGTCGTGGTTCCACCTGGCAACAAACTCCGCGAGTCGCGGAGATTTGAAATTAAAATGACAAGTTTCGTTTTTTTTTTAAATATTTATATTAATTAAATAAAACTTATATTTAAAAACTAAAATATAAATACTTTATAATTTTATAAATAGAAATCTAAAAAAAATAAATTTATATATATATTTTTTTCGATTTTTAATTTTTAATTTTTTTTAATTTTATATTTTTGGACACTTATAATAAATAAGAAAATATTTTTACGAAATAAGAAATAATATATTTTTACAAAAATATAGTTTTTCACCCGATCCCCGGCAGCGGCGCCAAAAATACTTGATGTTCTGCGAGGTGTATATGAAATATCTTATATTTTACTAGGAAAAACTATTAAATACGATACAATTTTATACAAGATATTTATTTATTTATAGAATGGATATACTTAAACCTTGCTACAACACTTATAGGCAGTGTACCTAATCGTACAGTAGTGTAGTTTTTAGTAAGTCCGGTTCGTTCCACAGGAAAAATCTTTAAACAAAGCTTAACGCTATATTAGTTTTAATTTATAAAAATAAAAATATATAAATAAGTAATATTATTATTATAAAGGGGGATTTTTACCGTTTAATGACCGGTTTGTCGATTTTAAAACTTTAGTCGCAGTTAAAACCTAATGTAAAATATTAAAAATAAATACAACTTAATTTAAAGCGTAAAGTAAATAACGATAATGAAATTGCGATAAATAAAAGTGCGATAAAATAAAATTGCAATAATTAAAAAGTACGATAATTAAAAGTGCAATTAAATACAATAACAATAAATAAAAGTGCGATAATTAAAAGTGCAATTAAATATAAAATAAAGGAAATTAAATATAAAATAAAAGAATTATGCTTATTTAAACTTCCGTAATCATGATATTTGACGTGTTGATTTTAGTTTTATGCCCATGGGTTAATTGTCCTTTGTCCTGGATTATTTAATATGCCCGTCTGGTTTTTGTCCATAACAGTCCATCAGTCATAAATATAAAGTGCGAGTGTCCTCGTCAAATTATCCTTATATCCGAAGTCAAATATTCTAACTAATTGGGGACTAAAACTGTAACAAGGTTTTAATACTTTGTTTAATAATTACACCAGGATATCGACTGCGTGTAATCCAAGGTTTAATACTTTGTTAACAATTACGCCAAGTGTCCTTGTACATAATTTCACCCCTGTTTTAATAATTTTATAGACTATTAATCCATTCCCGTGTCCGGTTAAATGAACGATTATTCGTACATATAAATATCCCGCCCATCGTGTCCGATCGAGTGTATATGGTTATTTATAGGGACTTCCAATTGTAAATCTTTATATTAAAATTAACAAACTATCATTTAGTTAAACAAATATAAAGCCCATTAATAGCCCATAGTCTAATTTCCACAAGTGTCGTTCTTTTGTCCAAACCCCAATTATGGTACAAAGCCCAATTACCCAATTTTAGATATTTTTAGCCCAACATCATGATTACTTCGGTTCAAATAAGCATAACAACAACTTAGTTACGAGACATTAATTTAAAAAGGGAGAACATAACTTACATTGATTATTTAACGCGTAGTGTTACACAGACAGAGTTCCGGCTTAAAAACCCGTAAATAACCGTTACATAACCCAAACTAACTTATATAAAACTACCCTATATATATATATATATATATATATATATATATATATATATATATATATATATATATATATATATATATTATATATTTATTTATTATTTATTACAGAGTATTATTATTATTATTTTATGTTTTTTAAACTCGGAAGAATGCATGGCCTTTTATAGGCATTTTTGATTTTTGCAGCTCCGCGAGTTGCGGCATTTTAAGCCTGCAAACTCCGCGAGTCGCGGAGTTTGAAAATCCAGCTCACACAATTTTGGAACCTTGCTTGTCGACATAATTTATATATAAATATAAAATATAAATAATTAATATAATTATTTATATATTATATTATATTCTTGTGCATAGTAGACTTGTAATTTTTGGTCCATTGCGTCAGGCGTTGATAGTTGGCTCGGGTACCGGTTCCGGATTTTCGAACGTCCTTGCGTATAATTTAATATCTTGTAATTTGCGTTCCGCAACTTGTACTTTTGTCATTTTTAGACGTTTCTTATCAATAAGTTGAACCACTTGGATTGTATCTTGTACATTTGAGCTTTTTGGACGTTTTTGTCTTCAAATCGTCGTTTTCGCCTTTTGTCTTCGCACTTATTTAATATAAACGATTACAACTTAAAATAGAACAATTACAACTAAATAATTTACATATTGGGAGGATATTGCTACAAAATATATGTTCATTTGGAGCACTATCAAATATCCCCACACTTGAACGTTGCTTGTCCTCAAGCAATACAGAACTTGAAATTAATATAATACATCACACGAATCACTTCTTTATTCTTCACACTTTGTACATCAGTGATTTTGATATGGCGGTATAAATAATGATAGTAACGATAGAACCATGGTTAAAGGTGGGTGTGTCATCCACAGTTGCCTCGGGTTTAGGTCAACGACACTTGCAATCAAATAGCCTATTTACTTTCGGTTTCCAAAGCAAAGTGCACATTTAAAAGGCGGTTTACAGTCCCACATGACTATGAAAATGTAGATCCTTAAGGAAATTGGATCTTTATGAAAACATTTGATCTTTTGAAAATTCAATCTAGCTTTTACCCTAGATAAGTTTTCCGGAATAACCCTTCACCGGTGTTTGCAAAATGATTTTTTGTGGGTTTTGTGGGTTTTGTGGGTTTCAGATTTGAAAATTTTAGCTCAAAACTTATGGTTTTGTGTTACCCACTTGCTAACCTTGTATTAGGAAAGCAACACGTCCAGTTTACTTGTCCCGTATATTACCTTTCGGTAAACTACCGTTCGGTTGTAAAGGACAGCGATGAACAAGTAACTGTTAAGGCAATGTCCCGTGACTTGCTTTTGATTATGGTCTATAAACGTGTTAGATGCTAGTACTATCCTTTGTAGGAGCAATAGTAAAGATCATCCTATGATTTTTCGGTCTGGCATAAGGTCCTGTCTCCGACCATGCTATGCAACCACCGTTCTTACGGTTGACACCTGATTTGGTTTAGGTGACCTAATGAATTCCTGGTGAATTTCTAGGATTTTACGTTCAATGGTAATGAACGCATTCAAAATAGGTTTTCAGAAAACAAATCGGTTTTAATTTTGATCAAAATATTTTCTCGTTCAAGCTCGAGTTTAGATATCATTGAATTCCATGAGTTTGTAATTCTCAATCTTTAAGGTCAATCTCAAGAATTGAGTAATATCAGGCTTAAAAGCTGATTTTTAATCTTTAAGGAGATTATCCTTTCTGGGGATCTGATTCATTAGTCTTATCAAGCTAATTTGCACGGTGCCCCTCCATTGTACGAGATAAATCCTTCTCATGGTTAGGATAAATCTGACCACTTGGCGACCCTGTTTTATGCTGAGGTCCGTGGATTTCCTGCTGATTTTAGTGATGACTTTTCTAGATTTTTCGTCAACCTACAGCTGGTCTGGACGAAAACTTCTTGACCTAAATCAAGAAGTGCGTGTCTTTTTCAGAAGACTTTACTTCCTTTTAATGATGGAATTGATTCATCGTGTAGATCTATCTTTTCTTTTCTTTCATCGGGTAAAATAGTTAATTTAGTCCAAAACAAAAGTACCTGCAATAACTTTACAGAAACATGTGATAGATAGTTTTTAATTGAATAACTTGGTACATTCTTCCCACACTTAGTTTCTTTCTTTGCATTTTTATTCTCCTTTATTCCATTTTAAATGAATTCAATCGTTTTAGGGTGTTTCTCAATTTATGTCCTTTCCGAGGTAACGATAATTTCGGTATTAACACCTAATTTTCATCGTTCATAAATATGTATAAACATGACTTTGAATTCATTTATTTGAAATTTTTAAAATTTTCACAAAATTTGGCAAATAAACTAAGTGCAAACCCGAGAGAATTTATAACCTTTCCCCACACTTGAGATCATGCAATGCCCTCATTTGCATGAAATCAGACTATAATTATAAATTCACGAGGGTGATAAGTGTAGAAAAGTGATTAAAAATACCCAGTTTGTAATTACAAAGCTCGTCGAATGATAGATGGCGCGCCTCATGGTTCATTCCTTCTTGTTTTATCACACATGTTTTTCTTCAAAAACGGTTGCTTTTCTGGACTGTTTGTTAATTTTTGAAAATGCGTCTTTTACCCTAATAGTGCATTTTTATTAACTAGTTATGCACTAACCCGAACCCCTAATTTAATGTTAAGTGGGGTTAGACTTCCCCACACTTAGCTGACGACATGTGAAGTCGGTAGAATAAGTTCCACGAATTAGAATAGTGAGCCAGTTATTTACATCTCGGGTGGTGTATAATATATCCATGGGTTTAAAGTTTAGACTCTCCCGATCGTCACTACTTAATTCTTTTTTTAAGTGTAGCTTTTAGTAAATGGATATGTCTCTTTTCTGGTTCTTGGTCAAATGGATCGATATACATCGACATACATATTATAGGCGGACAATTCCTAACATTTCCTTCCGTTCATTCTCGGGATCAAAGGTTTCACCTCTATTACCCAATTGGGTGAAATTCGAGGTGTCATTATCTATTACAGCTCGTAGTTCATTTCCGGTGGATGACTTTTCTATTGAGAATATTGGGTTGGAAGGTTGTGGAATGGTGAATTTCGGGATCGAAGCAAATTCTTCTTCATTAATGGTACTTATCGGTCCCAACATTTTGGTCTCGGGGGTAAAATTTTCAACGTTATCGTTTTTCCAAGAGTACCAATTTGTCACCCTTACTTCTTCTTCTTCATCCATTGATGGATCATTGATTTCGTCGGTAGAGGCTAATGTGTCGATATGTTGTGAAATTGGTAAAGCTGAATAAAAAGTATCATCGGGATAATTGGTGATTTCGGAGCTCTCGAATTCATCAAAATTCGATGATATGAGATTTTCTTGCACACGACTCCTCAGATCAACAGCTGTATAATCTGATAGAGTTTTAACTTGCCTATTTACAAACTCTCTCATTTGTTCATTTTGAGCATGAAGTTCTTCGAGTTTGATTTTCATATAATCTAAAGAATTTTCAGACAAATACTTTTCCTCGTCCTCTGGTTGTTGAGTTTGGATATATTCTTGGGAATAATCCCAATTAGAATTGTATTCCTCATAATCATTCCATTCAGGTTCTATGGGTTCATAATTTTCCATAGGAACGTAATAATAACATTCCCATGTTGAGTGATAATCTCCACAAATTTCACAACCAGTTATTGTTTCGTCATTCGTGATCCAAGATTGACTGAACGAATTACCATCAAAACCCGTTTGAGAGTATTGATTTAATTGATTTTGGAGTTCAAAAAGAGTTTCCAAGGCCTTGTTTTCAAAATTTTCCATTTTATTGCGATGGCTAAATTTTAGCTACAATGTGGTGCATTCACTAATTATCCTATTAGTTATAAAATAGAAAAACTTATATAAGTTGTCCAATTAATAGACTTTTCTAATTTTTGCCCACGTTTCGAATAGCCAAAAGATGCAGCAGGAAGCCAGGACCCTTTAAATCGGAAGCCCACAACTTGCCACTAACAAATCCAACTATTACTACGAACCAGAAAATTTGGATGCCTATTAACTTAACCGCTTAAATAATTTTTATTTCCGTTTGGAGAATTAGATAAGAAGTAGAGAAAATTTCTAAGTCCTAAAAACTAAAGCGTCGAGAAATAAGAAAGAAAAAGATTGCGCGTCGAAAAACGTCGAAAAATAAAAATAAGAAAGTAGCGCGTCGTAACTTAAAAGGTACTAAAATTTATAAACAGCGTCGCAAAATTCTAAAGCACCTAAATTTTAGTCTAAAGAAATAAGCACTTAAGGAATTTTACGGCAAATCCTAAAATTCTAGAAATAAAAACACTAATCTTAAAACTAGATACAAACGACAAAAATACAAATGTTACGATTAAACAAATAAAAAGATACAAAAATAAAACTAAGCTTAAAATTGATAAAATTATTTATTTTTATAAAAATATTATTTTTATATTTATTTTATAAAAGTATTAATTTTTATATATATTAGAACTAATTATAATTAATATTACAAATTAATTAATAAAACTAAACTAATTATAATAATAATAATAATTAAGTAAATAGGGTTAAATAAAAAAAAATAATAAATAATAATTACTCCGTACTTAATGCGAATTAGGGTTTGTGGTGGCCTGACAGGGCGGCTCCATGAGTCGTGGTTCCACCTGGCAACAAACTCCGCGAGTCGCGGAGATTTGAAATTAAAATGACAAGTTTCTTTTTTTTTTTAAAATATTTATATTAATTAAATAAAACTTATATTTAAAAACTAAAATATAAATACGTTATAATTTTATAAATAGAAATCTAAAAAAAATAAATTTATATATATATATATTTTTAAAATTTTTAGTTTTTAAATTTTTTTTTTATTTTATATTTTTGGACACTTATAATAAATAAGAAAATATTTTTACGAAATAAGAAATAATATATTTTTACAAAAATATAGTTTTTCACCCGATCCCCGGCAGCGGCGCCAAAAATACTTGATGTTCTGCGAGGTGTATATGAAATAGCTTATGTTTTACTAGGAAAAACTATTAAATACGATACAATTTTACACAAGATATTTATTTATTTATAGAATGGATATACTTAAACCTTGCTACAACACTTATAGGCAGTGTACCTAATCGTATAGTAGTGTAGTTTTTAGTAAGTCCGGTTCGTTCTACAGGGAAAATCTTTAAACAAAGCTTAACGTTATATTAGTTTTAATTTATAAAAATACAAATATATAAATAAGTAATATTATTATTATAAAGGGGGGTTTTTACCGTTTAATGACCGGTTTGTCAATTTTAAAACTTTAGTCGCAGTTAAAACCTAATGTAAAATATTAAAAATAAATTCAACTTAATTTAAAGCGTAAAGTAAATAACAATAATGAAATTGCGATAAATAAAAGTGCGATAAAATAAAATTGCAATAATTAAAAAGTACGATAATTAAAAGTGCAATTAAATACAATAACAATAAATAAAAGTGCGATAATTAAAAGTGCAATTAAATATAAAATAAAGGAAATTAAATATGAAATAAAAGAATTATGCTTATTTAAACTTCCGTAATTATGATGTTTGACGTGTTGATTTTAGTTTTATGCCCATGGGTTAATTGTCCTTTGTCCTGGATTATTTAATATGCCCGTCTGGTTTTTGTCCATAACAGTCCATCAGTCATAAATATAAAGTGCGAGTGTCCTCGTCAAATTATCCTTATATCCGAAGTCAAATATTCCAACTAATTGGGGACTTAAACTGTAACAAGGTTTTAATACTTTGTTTAATAATTACACCAGTTTTAGATATTTTTAGCCCAACATCATGATTACTTCGGTTCAAATAAGCATAATAACAACTTAGTTACGAGACATTAATTTAAAAAGGGAGAACATAACTTACATTGATTATTTAACGCGTAGTGTTACACAGACAGAGTTCCGGCTTAAAAACCCGTAAATAACCGTTACATAACCCAAACTAACAAATATAAAACTACCCTATACTATATATATATATATATATATATATATATATATATATATATATATATATTATATATTTATTTATTATTTATTACAAAGTATTATTATTATTTTTTTATGTTTTTTAAACTCGGCAGAATGCATGGCCTTTTATAGGCATTTCTGATTTTTGCAGCTCCGCGAGTTGCGGTATTTTAAGCCTGCAAACTCCGCGAGTCTCGGAGTTTGAAAATCCAGCTCACACAATTTTGGAACCTTGCTTGTCGACATAATTTATATATAAATATAAAATATAAATAATTAATATAATTATTTATATATTATATTATATTCTTGTGCATAGTAGACTTGTAATTTTTGGTCCATTGCGTCGGGCGTTGATAGTTGGCTCGGGTACCGGTTCCGGATTTTCGAACGTCCTTGCGTATAATTTAATATCTTGTACTTTGCGTTCCGCAACTTGTACTTTTGTCATTTTTAGACGTTTCTTATCAATAAGTTGAACCACTTGGATTGTATCTTGTACATTTGAGCTTTTTGGACGTTTTTGTCTTCAAATCGTCATTTTCGCCTTTTGTCTTCGCACTTATTTAATATAAACGATTACAACTTAAAATAGAACAATTACAACTAAATAATTTACATATTGGGAGGATATTGCTACAAAATATATGTTCATTTGGAGCACTATCAATGTCATTGTACACTATCGACCTTTATGAACGGATGTATGTAGTCCGAGTTAGCGATATATGTGCTGTATGCTAACGGTTTATTGTATGGATATGTGTTGTCCAAGTTAGTGATATATGCGTTGTACACTAACGGTTTTATGAATGGATATATGTTGTCCAATTTAGTGTTATATGTATTGTACACTAATAATTTATGAATGTATATATGTTGTCCAATTTAGTGTTATATGTGTTGTACACTAATGATTTATGAATGGATAAGTGTTGTCCAATTTAGTGTTATATGTGTTATACACTAACGATTTTATAAACGGATATGTGTTGTCCAAGGATTAGTGATATATGTGTTGTACACTAACGGTTGTTATGAACACCGATGGGAAATTCGAGTACCATTCCTTTTTACGATTGGTTAACCTTGGGCGTTTATATATATATATATATATATATATATATATATATATATATATATATATATATATATATATATATATATATATATATATATATATATATATATATATATATATATATATATATATATATATATATATTGACGTATTGTTGTGATGTAGCTAACTCTCCGGGTGTAGCTTATTTGGCGTTGTTCACATCGTCGTTGGTGAACTTATATTTTGTTGATATCTTTAGCTTGTTGCTTAGAGATCGTACGGTATGCTTAGTGTAGTTGCCTTATTCATGGATGCTTCGTTATGCGGTATTTGATATTGGTGTGGTGTGTCCATTTTATACATATATATGTATGTAGTATATTATCACTCACTAAGCGTTAACTTACCCTCTCGTTGTTTACATTTTTATAGATTTGCTTGGATGCGGTGGCTCGGGTAAGCGTGAGAACTAGTGGCTCGCGTAGTAGCTTTAGAAGGCTTGCTTTTGGATTAATTAGGATTAGGTAGCGTATCCCCAATCGCCATGTTTGGCTTTATTTTGTGTTAAAAATCATGTGGTTGAAAACTTGTATTTTCGTACGAAAGTCGTAAAACGGCCGATGTGGGCCCGGTCTCGTAAGACCCATTTTATTATTGGAACGTGTTAGTTTTAACTATCATAATATGTTGTGAAAACCGTTTGTTCTAAAAGTGTCGGGAAGTCGAAGATCTTTTTCACAAAAAAGGAAAAGTTGGACAGGCCGTTTTGGCGCGCCGCGCCACTATGCTGTACAAAAATATTTATTTTTTATTAGCATATTTCGATTGCATATGGTTTGGGTTGTTACAACTCTTAGACGGCAGAAGACTATTAGATATTGATATTGTTGTTACTGATATGATGGAATGAGGATTGTGTTGATTGGACAATTCTTTGGTTTAACAAGATGTATGATACTGCTAGTTGAGCGTATTTTGACATTAAGGAACATATGTTGCGATTTCCTATGCTTGTTGAATGTGTAGTAATGTTGCTAGATTATATTTGAACATTTGATGGACAATGTTTAAATCACTATGATTGGACAGATGGTGTAATCGATTAATTATAAAGTAGCTTAGTTATTGCCGAAGCGTTTGAGGAGACTCTTTGGACTTAAGTTAGTGGATGGAACAAGTAGTATTTTTCCATTTCGAGCGACTCAGAATGAAGGTGTGATTCAGGATAATATACTTGTGTCTGGCCAACAGAAGTGTATTATGGTGAGTCATACAAAATTTTTGGGAAGCTGAAGGAAAAAAATTAAGTGGCCTGTGCTATATTGGATTGTGATATGATTGGATAAAAGACGAATAACGTGGAATATTGCCTTGAATTATGTACAATTTTGTAGATATAGACACATAACTTAGAATGGTGATAGATTCTATTGCCTGAGCTTGGAATAATTGTGAAATGTTGACTGTGTTAGGAGTTGAAATTGATGACAGATTGTGAAATTTCTATACAGAATGACCTAGAAACGTGAAATTTGACATTGATTATTGGATTGACAGTGGAGATTTATGGATTCAAGTTGATGATCAGTGAATGATGCGATAATTTGTAATGTATCGGACGTGAGTAAAAGTTAGAAATTCTTTATTCGTGCACTTGTTCGAAGGAAGACTATTGGTATTGGAAGGACGATTTGCTAGTTTGGGTGATTATTGTGAAAGACTTAGTTGAGTTTACAGTTTTTGTTAACCGTAGTTGACCCGATTCCGAGGACGGAATCTCTTTAAGGGGGTAGATTTGTAACATCCAGTTATCGGGCCTAGTTGAAATGACCCTTTTGACCTTGAGTGTGTTTGTATGTTATTATAATAATTATATGTTTATAATTATTTATTTGTTTAGTTGAGACCAGTTTGTGACAAGGGTCACAGAACATGTTCGTTTGTCTAATTTGGACTCCGTTAGGGTAGTCAAATTAAGTACAAAAGATATCAGATAACTGGTAAATACCCTTGTGTTATGGGGTATAGGTTTATAACCCAATATAAATAGCTTGAATCTGGATTATTCCATCATTTTCCCAAATTAAAAATAATACTCCGTACCTAACTCTCACACCCTTGAAACCCTAATTTCTTAAATCTTGATTTTGAGTCAAAATTGTGTTGTGTAATCAGTTGCTACTGATTTCGTGGTCATAACAAGGTAAGAATCATTCGTTTTCATGATGTAATCTGTGTTTAAATGGGTTTTAAAGTTAAGTTTTTATCAAAGTGGTTTTTGGTGCCAAATTAGTTGATTTTGATGTTGTTTGAGTATAAAATTTGTGGGTTTAAGTCCCAAAAGGTTTTGTGCAAAAGATGTAACCATTTTCAGGGTCAAAACGAGTTCAAAATCGAGATTTGGTGAATTGGGGGTGAAACCCGTTGGTTTTGCAACTTCAGCTGCTGAAGAACACACTCGGTCGACTGTCTTTGCAATCGACCGAGTGACTCAGACGATCGACCGGTTGAGTGACACACTCGACCGATTGTGTAGGAGTTCTGGCCGGATGATTTAATTTAGTCAGTCGACCGTGTGAGATGACACTCGACCGAGTGTGTGGACACAGTCGACCGACTATGTGACTCAGTTGACCGTGTGTCTTTGTGGGCAGAATATTTTACTTAGTGTTGATATCTAGCCGTTATGCTGCCCGCGCGACTTATGATAATCAGGATGTAAATTCTAAAAATGCATAAGTGTTAGGTGGACTTTTAGTGACACTTTTGTTACTAATTTGCTGTTTTGTGCTAACGGACAGAAACTAACTTGATTTGCCTTATGTTCAGGTGATAATGATAAAGAAGAAGCTCAGTGATAGATTATCTGAGTTAGTTGATGGTATTCGGTGAGTGAGATTATCTCTTGGTGTAGTATAGAGTAGCAAGTTGCGCTACTATGTTTATATTGTTGATAATTGCCATGATTAATAGTTATGTTGTACAGTTGATCGCAGTTAAGGTTGTTATGCTTTTAGTAGTATTAGTTGCTTGTAGTAGTAGTAGTTGACTGGTTGTATGTGCACAAGTTGTTGTTGTTGTTGGAACCTTGATCTGTTAGGTTCAGCTCAGAGAGGTCAACTTAGTTGTAGTTGGATCCAGTTGGCTACTGTTTGTTGAGTATAGTGCTGAATGACGCATCACTTGCGCGTGGATGACTATACTGGGGATTCAGTAGTAAGGACTATCGGTAGATTCTAGCCTGATCAGCTAGGGTCGTGTGCCCGTACAAGCCGTCGGTCCTCTAGTTGGAGCAAAGTTGCTAGTTGCTAGTTGTTAGTTGCTAGTTGGTGTTTGTTGTATGTGGTTGAATATAGTTGTTGCTGTAGGAGTACAAGTTGGTACTGTATGCTAGACCTTTTGATAGTTCCATTCACTTAGCCTTGTGCTAACCCCTCACCTCCTCCCTTGCAGCTTTTGAATCTTAGTGCTGGTAGAGACGGGAGTCGGGCTGACGATATGTTTGACAAGACGAACTCTGATGTCTTAACTTTTCTAATATATGTAGTTAGTCGTTTAACGTAACACATGTAGTTTGTAAATAAGTAATTAACGAATGATTTGTAATAATCATGTTTGAAATTAACTAAGGGTATTAATGTAATTAAAGTCTTTTGCTGTGATTTAAAAAAAATCATGGTGTTACAAAAGAAGGCATAGTTTGAACAAAAAATTATCAGTTCGAACATTTGAACAAAAAATTGTTGAATTCGAACAAAAAATCTTGTGTTCGAACAAAAAAATCTAATTAGGTGAAAACCTACCTGAAAAAATAAGGTGAAAAAATTGAAGGTGTAAAGCTTAATTAGATGCATACTAACCTCAATCAGATATCTAATTATATTATTGTAATTTGTAATCATCTTCATCATCATTCACCATCGCCACATACATCATTCACCATCATCACCTCACATGGGTAGCACTCAAAAAAATCAGATATCTAATTACATTATTGTAATTTGTAATCATCTTCATCATCATTCACCATCATCACCTCACATGGGGAGCACTCAAAAAAAACAAGGGGATTTGAACATGTAATTATGTGATATATATATATATATATATATATATATATATATATATATATATATATATATATATATATATATATATATGTGTGTGTGTGTGTGAGAGAACGACATATAAGAAATTGAGAATTTGAAGTGAATGAAATGTCATTCGGTCGTTGAAAAAATTGAATGGGTAGATAAGGAGAATACTTTTGTGGGTAGGTAAGGAAGAAAAGTGGGTAGGTATGGAAGAAAAAGTGATATTAAAGAGAATTGTTCGGTACCTATTGCATCTAAAAAAAATTGTGCGCTCATAGCCAAAAATACTCGCTCTTGTCCAATTTTTGCTCGAATTTAAAGTTCTCAGAGTTCTCAGACTAAAAAAGTTCTCATTTGATTCTTGGACTATAACCAAAACTATGAGATGAGGATGATGTATTACTTAGCCATAAAAAGCCACTTGTATTTGTATAATATCCGGCATAACCTACAGGCCCATATTTAAAGGCTATATCTTCTTATACAGATTAATAATAATTCATAATTCTTGATAGTAAAATATATACATGACACACCTACTAATAAATTGAAACTTTAATAATTAAGGTAAGAAATTATCAACGCCTAGCTACTATATTAAATTTCATCATTAATTAGTTAAACCGTTTTATTAGACATTAATCAACATTGCATAAACATACATAATTGGATTTTGGATTTTGTATATTATAATGCAATCCAATACAATTTGTTACTAATTGTTTATTATAATGTCCTTATTAATATTAATTAATTTTAATCATAAAGTTAAGGTAACGATAATACGGAATAATAAATAATAATGTATGTGAAGCCAAAAGGCTAAAAGGGACACAAGGTGGAAAGAATCTAGAAATTTGATAGGTGATACATATGTGAGTATGTGTAAGGGTGCGTTTGATAAAACTGAATAATTTAGCGCTGAATAGTTCAGAATCTAATGATTCAAAACCTTTGAATAAAGTTTGTTCTGAATGAAAATAAGTTGTTTGATAATCATCATTTAGAATGAACGATATGGACTGACTAAAATTACCTTAATAACGTGTAACATGAATAATTTTTTATTTTTATAGAAAAAAATAAAAAGAAAGACAAGAAAAATATCAACGCTCCAACAAACAAACTAACAAGGCATTGGTTTTGATTTTTTGAGAAGCATTGGTTGGTTTCTTTTAAACGAAGGAAGCAACGTGCAACAATTTTACGTGGCACTCTCTGATTGGTGCTTATTTCTTGACCGTTTGCCATTTAATCCAAAATAATAATAAAAAAAATAAAATTTTAACCCAATATTATTTTTCTATTTTTTACATAAAACAATTCATACGACACTTCTATACCATTTCTCTCTAATTTCAAATTTTAACAATTTCCTTTGATTAAAAAAAAAAATTTCTAGCAACCACGATGTCATAACAATCGACGTTTATTTTGGGGGTGATTTTGGCTCTGAGAAATAGACATACGTGAATGGCTCGATAAAATCGTTTAATGAACTAAACATTTGTGGCTTTGAGTTAAACACATTTTATGTGTTACTTGAAAAAGAGGTACTCTCCCTCTACACAAAGTCTTGTATTTTAGCAAAGACACACACAAAAAATGAAAATCTTGATTATTTGCAAAAATGGTATGAAATTATATAGGAAGCCAAGATAAAAGAGAGAAAAAAATTAATTTGTATTTTTTATTCAATCCCGATGATTATCATCCTTTTTACAAGCACACGAATAGTCTCGATTACGGATACTATATTAATTAGTAATTTGATGTTTTCGTTATTAATTTATGTAACGTTTAGTATTTTAATAGTTATTTATTGTGTATGCGTAGTTTTATGTAATCGTATTTTTAAATGATATTTTTTGTAGGATTTAATTATGTTTTTTAAGCAAATTAATTTAAGTTGTTATATATATATATATATATATATATATATATATATGATATTAAATAAATTAATATAAAAAATGTTATCTCACTTTCACCCACACAAAAAAAATCTACACGATCATTACTTCATACTAAAGGTCTACACTGCCAAAGAAAAAGTGTAAAAAATACACACAAAACTCACACCCTCCATTGTTGTAATGGTACTCATAGGCCACTCTTAACCATGACATAATGTCATGGTATCACTAACTGCCACATCAGCACCTTCTTTCCATCCCTAACCAACCACTAACTGCTAGTACCATGACGCACCTTCATTAAATAATTTTTTTTAAACTTCGTTTTTTTATTAATTAAAGTTTCCTTATTAAACAAAAAAAAATACAAATAAAAATTTGAAATTTAATATTACATTGCATAAAAAAATTAAACTACTCCTCGCACTCGTCTTCGTCCTCGTCCTCTTCTTCATCTTGGTGAATTCTCGAAGGTCCTGCTTCGTTACCATCATTGACATGTCCGGGAATTGCCGAAGGTCTTCTTGTGAGTTATATCTAATACGTGCATTAGGTCGTAAACTCCAAATGTGTTCGATAAGCATGTCTCGGAGAAAACGATGAATGGTAGAATCGCGTATTTCTTTGTCCATTCGCAAATGTGTATCAAACCTTTCTCGTATTGTTAATGCACGACGAACTGGCTGATAATCCTCTTCTAACCCACAAAAAGCTTGACAATTATCTTCAGTTATCATGTTGTGTAAAATCACACACGTATACATAATGCTTTGGATTTTCTCGATATAGAATTGTCTTGCAGGACTTTTAATGATTGCAAAACGACCTTGAAGTACACCGAAAGCGCATTCGATATCCTTTCTTGCTGCCTCTTGGTACCTTTTGAATTTTGATGTTTTTGGTTCAACCGTACTTTTGAACGATTTCACAAGTGTCGTCCAATCAGGATAAATCCCGTCCGCTAAATAATAGCCTTTTGTAAAATGTTTTCCATTCACCATATAGTTACACAGTGGAGCTCTATCTTCAAGTAACTCTTTAAATAAATCGAATTGGTTTAACACATTGATATCATTATTTGAACCAGTTGGTCCAAAGTAAGCGTGGCAAATCCACAAATCATACGAGGCAATCGCTTCCAACATTATTGTTGGGTGACCATGATCGCCTCGTGTGTATTGATCTTATCAAGAGACTGGACAATTTTTCCAAGCCCAATGCATACAATCTGGACTACCTAGCATGCCCGGAAAACCATCTATTTGCTCAGGTTGTGTAATTAAACGTTGAACATCATGGGCATTCAGTTTTTTTAAATATTCGCTCGAAAATAAATGTAAAACACTTTTGCAATAATTTTCTAAACACTGATATGTTGTGATTTCACCAATACACAAACACTCATCAAAAATATATGGGAGGAACACCGTATGCTAATTGTCGTATAGTGGATGTGATTTTTTGTTGAACAGTAAACCCGAGTAAACCGGTTGCATCCTGTCTTTGATGAAAATATTTAAAGTATGAAGAAATAGGTTCTTGAGAATAACTGAGTATACCTGCGAATATACGTTTAAACAGTCGACTGCTTATTCGAAATCTTCTTCAAAGTTATCTTCGGAGCAGGTTAGTGTGTCGGAAAAGTAATCATTTCGCAAGAGTGTAGCCCTTCTAGCCCGATCTCTATGAAAAAATCTTCTTGAATTTCTCGGAATAGGTTCTTGATTTTCTTCATCATCAACATCTAAAAAATCAAGAAGTTCTAGTTGGTGTTCCGGATCGTACGCACTAGCTACTTGTACGATATCTTCGAAATCGTAATCGATATTATTCATTTTTTGGAGTAAGAATTGTGAAGTATGTTGTAAATATAATGTGGAGTAGGTTGTTGATCAATCCTAGATCTGTCTTCCTTACGGAATTGGGTCTAGGATCGAGTGCAATGAGGAGGATTGGGGTGTTGTTGTTTGTTTTGGGCCCCGATGATCGTCTTTCACTTTAGCAATCAAGTGATCAACCACCCCGACCCGGTCTTGATTATTGATTTGTATAATTCACGCTAACACAATGTAAAGATTCCTTGGGCAAAGTCACTAGTGAAAATTACAAAGGCTAGAGCAAATGGCAGATAATCAACCCCCTATAAATGAGAGGCCAAGCTCCCTATTTATAGTATTCAGAATATTCGCGGATTCTTGCACTCCTGTGCGGATTCTTGCACTCTTGTGCGGATTCTTGCACTCTTGTGCATTGCGGATTTCAGCACAAGGTGCTAAAACTTAGTGCACTCCTTGTGCAATGCGCAAGGTAGTGCTATGCGCACTATCAAGTCCCCCAAGTTCGGTATTATATATATTAAATATATAATGTCAAACTTGTAAGTATGCAATCATAGGGAATATAGCAATATATACACTATCAAGTCCCCCAGTTCGATATTATAAACTGAAAGTATATGATGTCGAACTCTAAGTGTACAATATGCTTTGTTCGTGAAGTTATGCGCAACTCATGGCGCTTTTTTATCAAAGAGAAAATCATGTTGCAACGTTTATTTATATAGCGCTTTGTTTTATATTCATAATTTCTAGACTTGTCCTTCGCAATTTCCATATTCGTTATTGTGCACATAACAAACACGTACTTATGCGAAACAATCTTTTATATATTATGAATCTTCTAAGTCCGCCGAAACGATCCTTAGGCAAAATATATGTTTTTTGCGAAGCATCTAAGCATGGCTAGATCAAATACTTAGGAAATATGTCACAAGTTCCAACTTTTGGCAAACACTTGTAATTTTATGTTATTCATCCAAGCGGGCTTTCTTCAACGCTTAGGCATTCATTGCGTTTTTGCACGCCAAGTGGTTTTCACTTGAAAAATCAAAGTACGCGTCCGCACTTGATAAAATTTGATCACGATTCATTTTTGGTCACACGCATATTTAGCATTTTTTGAGAAATTTGCTCGAAGCATATATGAAGCAAGTCAATTAAAGCTTATGTTAATATAACATGTACCCAATGGCATATTTTAAGCATTTCTTGTCAATGGATACTTGTACTATAGAAACATATGGTTTTAGTCTTCATGACCTCATGCATCGTGTGCAAAATCAACAATAATTGCGTCAATGCTCTTAAGAAATGTACCAACGTGCTTATAGCACAAATAATAATTTTTGTCGTGGCCATATGCTCATGGACTTATAAAATGTTGCACAAATAATAATTGTTGCCATGGCCATATACTCATGGACTTAGATAATGTTACATTGTGCTTATAGCACAAATAAGAATATTGCAGAGTTGACTTTTCATGTTTCTGCGCAATTAATCAAACGAAGGTGTGCCAAAGATAGTGTTATGCGCTATTCATTTATTTTTGCTTTAATTTGAGCGGTTTCTAACACCGCGAATTTTTGCTAATTTTAGCGGTTTCGAACACCGCGAATTTTTTCACAAAATTTTCATTGCGCTTATCATGGCCTTTTTATATTTAAAGCCATATAGAGCTTTGCAATTGTACCATTCATAGGTAACCTTTAATGTGTGACCCGTTAGTTTGCACGTGGCAACCAATCTTGTGATAATTCTTCCATGTATTTCTACACGTTGATCAATCCTTAATTAGCGATGTTACTTAATTATGGATTGAGTGCAATAAGATTATAATGGAGGATGGAATGTTTGATGATTATTTTGGGCCCCGATGATCGTATTTCACTTTAACTATCAAGTGATCAACCACCCCGACCCGGTCTTGATTGTTAATTAGCATAATTCACCTTTGCGCGGTGTAAAAATCCCTTGGGCAAGATCACAAGTGGAAATTACAAAGGCTTAGTTAAAATGGCAGAGAATCAACAACCTATAAATGAGAGGCCAAACTCCCTATTTATAGTATTCGAAAAATCCACGGTTTGCGAGTTACTTAACTATCCGCGGAAACTCAGCGGATTAAACCGCGGTCTTGCATTAATGCGAAAACATAACCGCTGTACTTACTTTCAGCGAATATTCCATAGCTTTGCATTATAATTCGCGTAGTTTTGCCTTTGGCCTTTAGCCAATAAAATATACATATACAATGCTATGTATATGATCAAGTCCCCCCAGTTTATTATGATACATATTGCGAAACAAATGTATCATGATAAACTCTAAAAATTCGCAGTTATCGCAGCCAATATTCGCATTGAGGAATTTCGCATTAACCTAGTTACCGTTATAGGAAAAAGTTACCGTTTTTATCCATTGCAGCAAATATTACCGTTTGAGTTGTCACAACGGTTAATTAACGCAATCAATTACCGTCCTTATTTCCCCTATATATATCGTGCCTCATAATCACTTAATTCTCCATCTGCTTTCCTCACCACAATTCGCAATTACATACCTTCACGCTTAACCCTTACGAATTCTTCAATCACAACCTCTCCACTTTAATTAACAATGAAGATTGACGAAGTCGGTCGCAAGGTGGACCCCAAGACCTTGATTAACAAATTGCTAACTAGTCCGGAGGCTAAATCGGCAACATCCTCCGGTCATCAAATCAAACAGGAGAAACAGGCCATTCCCCTTGTTGATTTGACGACAAAGTCACCGTCATCACAAACAGGCTCTGCAAAACGACCATTTCAAACACCGCCATCAACGCAGAGCAAGAAGCTCAAGCAAAGCACTCCTTTATACGATAATCCGGTCATAACGGATTATGAAGGAGGCCAGCAAACTGGTATGAATCAATCATGTTTAGTCCATATCATTTTATGAAATATGTACGTTTATTGATATAACATTTGCATTTTTTGCAGGAGACTCGCCCTTTAACCCGGTGTTTCCTAGTCCAGATTTTGCGGCACAAATCACCGAGCTACTCCGCACTCCCCCTGATTCTTATGGAGTGCGGATTGACTGCCTATCCGGTTATACCTATGCATCTGCTAGCGCTGCTCTGGATCAGCGTCAGCAAATGAAATTAGCAATTCCCGGCGAGCTTCGCCGCGAATTCTCCAAACTTTCTGCACTTGATGCGCACAACAGTTTCGTGCAAAACTTCTATATGTGCTTCAACTAGGCGTACGATATGATATGCCGGCAAGAACAATTTTTCAATGTGCTTGGAGCTGAACAGCAAAAGTACAATGCTGAGAGGATCAAGGCTGAAAACAGCGAGAAACGCTGTGTTGACCTCTCCTACGAGCTTACCGCGGCCAAAACCGCGGTAGATGAATTGAAACTACAGGTGTCTACTGCAGCTGACAAACAAAAGAATTTTGAAACCACAATCTCTTCATTGCAAGAGGAGGTTTCAAGGCTTACTGCAGAGAGAGACACCGCTGTGACCGCAGCAGCTTCCGTGAAGCTTGAGTTCACGCAACTCCGCCAACACCTACCGGAGTTTGCTAAAAAGGTTCTCAATTCACGTCCCGTGAATGTTCTGTTTTTCACTTATGCAGCTGCTTTACGACTGCGCGAGAGAGTAGAGTTTCTGGATGAAATTGCTCCACATTGCACCATACCAGATCCACTACCTCCCGCCATTGAAGATCGCGTTTGTTCACTTGCAGATGCACGCGAAGCAGCTGCTACTGCACAAGCAAGCTTAGCGGATATTCCAATCGACAAAGTTACTGCAATAAGTCAACAAGATGATGCCACTTTAAAAGACATCTTTGATCTTGATTTGTCTAAGCTAGAATAAAATATTGTAGAAATTAGCGCGCAGCTATCTCTGCACCGTTATCAATGAAATTTTTATTTTTTCATATTTATTCGCGAGTACTCTTTATTTATATAGCGCTTTTATCAACAATATTCATAACACAAACTTGTCCTTTGCAATTTCCAGCTCTTATTATTGTGCACATAATAAGCGCGTACTTTTGCGAAACAATTTGTATGCGTATATGCGTATACGTTATGAATCTTCTAAGTCCGCTGAAACGATCCTTAGGCTATTAATTAGCATTGCGAAGCATCTATATATTGGAAAAATCAAATATTTAGGATATAACATTCCTTTCGCAATATTTTGTATGCTAAAGCGGGCACTTTCATCACTTCGCTTTTTAAACTCTGCAAGATACTATAGAAATATGAAATAAATTGTAAGACATTTCATAACTATTCGCATTTCTCAAGTAAACAATTCGCATACTTTTATAAGTGACTATTCTTAAAATTTCGACAAGCGTGATCAAGACTTGCAAAAAGTTAAAAACAAGAACACTTAATAAGTACATTAGCCATATGCCTTGTATCCAATTTCGCACTTTATACATATATATCTGATAGTTTCCGCAAAACTATGCATAATATCGCTTTAACAAAACAGCATGCCATGCATTAGGTAAAGTTCGCCCTTCCATATCTGCGAGCTTATATGATCCTGCCGCATTAATTGTCACAATCTGATAAGGGCCTTCTCAATTAGGACCCAATTTGCCAAGCTTTTCTGCTCTGCTTGCTTCATTATTTCGCAGCACCCATTCACCTATAGCGAAGGATAAAGCACGCACTCTTTTATTATAATATTTAGCGATTTGCTGTTTATTATTCGCTTCTCTGATAGCCGCCATTAATCTCCGCTCTTCTATGAAATTGAGATTTTCGCTCAACGCAGCATCATTTGCTTCTTCATCAAAGTTAGCCATTCGATGCGTTGGTACCAGAATTTCTGCGGGGATTACTGCCTCAGAACCATGCACCAAACTAAAAGGTGTTTCGCCTGTACTCTTTTTGAAAGTAGTGCGATGTGCCCATAATACATTGGGTAATTCATCTACCCAACCAGTTCGCCTTTCACATAACCTCTTTTTAATACCGCTGACAATATCGCGATTGGTTACTTCGCACAATCCATTGGCTTACGGGTGCGCCACTGACATAAACTTTTGTATTATATTTAAATCAGCGCACCATGTCTTAAAAGGATCTTTCGCTATTTGTGCACCGTTATCGCTAACCAAGTCTCGCGGAATGCCAAACCTGCAAACAATGTACTCCCAAATAAAATTTCGTACTTGCACACCAGTAATAGTGCGGACCGCCTTAGCTTCAACCCATTTAGTAAAATAATCGATTGCGACAATCAGGAATTTGACATTGCCAGGCCATGCAGGGAATGGCCCTACAATATCGATAGCCCATTTATTAAACGGCCACGGCGAATTAACAGGAATCATGTCATGCCACGGCATTCGGTTCTGCGGAGCATGCCTTTGGCAACTTTTACAACGTTTAACAATTTTCGCCACATCACGGTATAGGGATGGCCAAAAGTATCCCATCCGCATAATTTTTGCTGCGATAGTTTTGTAACCTGAATGCAGTGCACAAGTACCGTTATGCACTTCTTCTACAATCATTTCTGCCTCGATTGGGCCAACACATCGCATCATTGGTCCGCAGTATAATTTGCGATATAAGATATCATCTTGAATGATATACATTGGCGCCCGCTCTCGCACTGAACGAGCTTCGCGACTATCCTCTGGCAAGATATTACTGCGGATATATTTTAGGATTGGCTCCATCCAGTTTGGCTGTTCTTCTGTAACAGATGCGACCATCAAGTCACTTTCTATAGACTTACTTGGTAATTCTTCGACCCATACTTGCTTTTGAAAATGCGAAAAAGTTAAAGCGGCTAATTTGCTCAAAGCATCCGCTTTCTTGTTTTGACTTCTTGGCACCTGCGCAAGTTCAAAATGCTCAAACTGCGCTGCAGTTTCCTTTAATAGCTGCAAGTACTTTTGCATAGAAGGATCATGTGCTTCAAAAGATCCGCTAAACTGATTCGCTACTAACTGCGAATCCGTAAATGCACGCAACTTAACAATATTCATTTTTCGCGCAATATTTAAGCCTGCGAGCAATGCCTCATACTCTGCCTCATTGTTTGTCACGTCAAAATTAAACCGCAGAGCATAAGTATGCTCCTCACCGCTTGAACTTGCCAAAGCTAAACCCGCACCTGCACCTTCTGCACACGAAGCACCATCAGTAATTAAATCCCAAGTTTCGCCGTGTTCAGGTTTTAGTGCGGTTCGCTCGTTAATCACCTCCAACTCTCCAGACAGTTCAGCGAGATAATCCGTCATAACTTGTCCTTTTTCAGCCCTACGCGGAAGGTAAGATATTTGATATGCACCTAATTCTACCGCCCATAATGCGAGTCTACCAGATATCTCTGGTTTTGTTAAGACTTGCCTGATTGGCAGATTAGTTAATACATGCACCGGATGCCCTTGAAAATATCTTCGTAGCCTTCGTGTTGTTAAAATGAGCGCATACACAAACTTTTCAATCGGCGCATAGTTTATTTCACTTCCCGTAAGAGCTTTAATAACAAAATACACTGGCTTTTGTATTTTGTTCCTTTCCGCGATCAAAACTGAGCCAAAAGCTTCGTTTGCTACTGAGATATAAAGATAAAGAGTTTCGCCATGAACCGGCGCTGTTAGTGTAGGCAAAGTTTTTAACAACTTTTTCATCTCTTGAAACGCAGATTCTGCTTCGCTGGACCAAACAAAATTCTTTTGCTTCAAGCAACCTTTTAGGGTTTTGAAAAATGGCAACTGCCTTTCAACGGCTTTAGACAAGAAACGCGTTAATGCTGCTAATTTGCCCGTCAAACTTTGCACTTCCTTAACCGTTTTTGGCGCGGTCATATTTTCTATGGCCGCGATCTTTTTTGGATTAGCTTGAATACCTTGTTCTGTAACAAGATATCCCAAAAATTTCCCCTCCGTTTCGCCAAAACTACATTTTAGCGGATTAAGCTTCATGTTTATTTTTCACAACTTGTCAAATGTTTCGCGCATATCTTCAATGATTCGCTCTTGCGTCGTGCTTTTGATGACTAAATCATCTACATAAGCTTCAAGATTACGCCCTATTTGTTTATCAAACGCGGTATCAATCAACCGTTGATATGTCGCACCTGCATTGATTAAATCGAAAGGCATCATTATATAGCAATATATGCCTTTGCCCGTATGAAATGCGGTTTTATCTGCGTCTTCTTGCGCCATAGGAATCTGATGATAACCTCTTGCCGCGTCCAGAAAACATTTATATGGAAAAACATGTAAAGATTCTACTTTTAAATCGATTTCTGGAAGCGGATAGTTATCCTTGGGGCACGCTTTATTCAAATCTTTGTAATCAATACACATTCTCCAGGAACCATCAGGTTTTTTCACCAACACTGGATTCGCAATCCAAGATTGGTATTGGACTTCGCGCAAAATTCCAGCTCGCACCAATTTTGTGACTTCTTCACACAGCCATGTTACACGTTCTGGAGCCATACCCCTTCGCTTTTGCACTACAGGCTTTAGAGTTGGATTTACATTGAGCCTGTGTTCCGCAATATGACGCGGAACACCAGTCATATAGTTTTCGCACCAGGCAAAAACATCCATATACTGGACAAGTAATTGTACAATTTGCTTCCTAGTATCTGCGCTAACATTGCGTCCTACTTTGATTTTCTACTCTGGATATGCGGGATTAATTATTTCCATAGCATCCGCACCATCAACAGGTTCTTGCCCTGCGATTTTTATGTTAACAGCCGCACAAATAAGCATAATGCTCATGAACATATTGTGGCGACTCCCTTATATGTTGGAAACTTAATCATGCCATGAATTGTGGACGGGACAATTCCAAATTTACTTATAGCGGTTCTTCCCAGCAACATGTTATAGCGAGATGAGGCTCGCATAACATAAAAATCTAATAGCGCTTGTCGCACCAAAGCGTCATCATTAACATCAGCTAACTCGATGTTTAATGGCAAAACACCTATAGTTAATGAAGATTCTCCTGCAAAACCGGTTAGCGAAACTGCGGTTGTTTGCAGGTTTGTTTTAATACTTTCTGGCAATTGAGCGAAGCATTGTTCGTAAATAATATCGACGCTACTGCCATTGTCAACATGAACTTTCATGACTGTAATGTCAGCGTCCGCGATTTTGCACGATACTACTATCGGCATTTCAGAAAAATCATCGCTCTGCATTTTCGGGAAAGTAATTGGCGCAAGTTGCCAATTATGATACATTTTAGCGGATTTTCGCTTTTTTCCTCTTTTTTGGGCATTCGCTCGCACAGCGACCGCTTTATCACTATCGTTTCCAATGTTACTCATTGTTTTAAGTAATCTAGCAACTTACCGCAAATTTCAAACGTATTTGCCTGCAAATCATCACAACAAAAACACGATTGAAATTAAACCGTCGAATTAATTATTTAACGGCATAAAACAAAAAAAATTCAGTTTAATTCGTAAAACGTGTCCCACGGATGGCGCCAATTGATCAATCCTTAATTAGCGATGTTACTTAATTACGGATTGAGTGCAATAAGATTATAATGGAGGATGGAATGTTTGATGATTATTTTGGGCCCCGATGATCTTCTTTCACTTTAACTATCAAGTGATCAACCACCCCGACCCGGTCTTGATTGTTAATTAGCATAATTCACCTTTGCGCGGTGTAAAAATCACTTGGGCAAGATCACAAGTGGAAATTACAAAGGCTTAGGCAAAATGGCAGAGAATCAACAACCTATAAATGAGAGGCCAAGCTCCCTATTTATAGTATTCGAAATATCCGCGGTTTGCGAGTTACTTAACTATCCGCGGAAACTCAGCGGATTAAACCGCGGTCTTGCATTAATGCGAAAACCTAACCGCTGTACTTACTTTCAGCGAATATTCCATAGCTTTGCATTATAATTCGCGTAGTTTTGCCTTTGGCCTTTAGCCAATAAAATATACAAATACAATGCTATGTATATGATCACACGTGTAATGAAACCAACACATATTTGGCCACGTGCTATATTTAGCAGCATGATGATGATCATATAATTCCATTCTTAAGAAGTTAAAATATTTAATATTGTAGCTGTGACCATATATCAAACGCTTGCATAGCTTCAAGCTTGTAACCATAATGATCTTCTTACATCTTAGCTTTCATGCGTATCATGTAGTCTGTCTTTAAGCCAAATAAAGGTTGTATTCAAGATGAAACTCGAATCAGCAAGTAAGCCGTAAATCAAGCATACAAACTGAAAAGTTGCTGCAAATCAGCCTAAAAAAGGCACGCGAATACTGCTGCAAATTAGCTTCAAAAATTTTAGCGTGATTTGCCTTTCAAGCTATACATGAGCTACTTTATAAGTCACGTTAAGTCTACATAAAAGTCGAATAAAACCAATTTTTCGTGACAATGCTTAATCAACAATTTTGCAATCACAAAATCTGAGTGCGCAATGTTTGACAGCCAAAGTCTGACCGTTTTCGAGACCATGCTCGGGCCATAATCTGGCACCGCGAAGTCTCATTACGCAATCTTTGCAGGCTAAATAGGAGCTGTTTTTGAGACCATGCTCGGGCCGTACAATCGGGCACCGCGAAGTCTTAATGCGCGATATTTGAAGGCTAAATAGGAGCTGTTTTTGAGACCATGCTCCGGCCGTACAATCGGGCACCGCGAAGTCTTAATGCGCAATATTTGAAGTCTTAAATGTCGCTGCAATGAGGAATAGCCGAACTACCGTTATGCAGCGCATATGTTGCTTTAAAGTGCCTACTCAGCATCAATATATTTTGCTAATCTTCAATAATGTACAATTTCAGGTTGTGTATCATTCAATTTGATTATATATCCTTGAAGCTTTATTGCAACTAGGCATGCGTATTTAATCAATTATTGATGCACGCTACATTTTCTTTCAAAAATAGCAAGCGGCTTATGCAATATCATCCCTATCCAACGCTTAGCAAAATTACGCGCATGAGCTGCCATTGAGCAACGCGAAGTTTGCGCGAAAACTTATCAAAACAAAGCCGAGCTGTTTTTCAAGATTATGCCCGGACCCGAATCGGGCATCGTAAATGTAAATTTTTATAGGCTTATAGCAACTCGGCATTCGAAATTTAATTAGTGCATATTCTATGATCAGGGTCGTGCTAATATGCAAGGATGAGCGGCAACAAATCTATACAAAAACCATTCAGGCTGCGCATACGCAGTTCATAAAATGCGGTTGCAAACCCTTTTAAACGTTGATGAATTTGACCTATAGTGGGCTGTAACAACTCAGTAATTAGGCTGCGTTTAGCCAGTCCTCAGGCCCGCAGTAGTATAAACAATTATCTTATGGCAAAAATATTCGTTTTTAAACGACATATCAAATACATGGAATTATCAGTTTGCAGGCTTTCATCACAAATCGCGTGATTCTTTATCAATAATCTTATACTCCGCCAAATAAAGTACAATCGTTATTGTATTGCGTTAATTTTTTAATTACTTCAATCGTCTTACGCGAAATACATCTAAACCTTACGCAATTGCGCGGTGAAAAAAGGTGTGAAAACCTTTTATATCATGACTAATTGAATTCATTCTCATCTTAGCAAAACTTTTTTGACATGTAGCATGAGAAATCGACATGTGTCAAGCATCTCATAAATTTAACTTTCATTTTTCGTCCACATATTCAATGTTTAATATCTTTCTTAATAATAGCATGTCAATCCAAAAGTTGTCATGATCATATATTTTAATTAAATCTCATGCTGATACGACGGATGAAGACTTACAGATTCGGATGAAGACTTACAGATTCGAGTCAAATTTGACTCATTTGTTCAATTACCGATGAAAACATGAATTATGTTGTTGAGATTTGCCTAGAATCGTTGAAATCTGATCGGAATTAAACGTTGTTTAATCAGTGAGATCCGAGGCATATTGTCGAGTCCCATGATGGTGCCAATTGATCAATCCTAGATCCGTCTTCTTTACGGAATTGGATCTAGGATCGAGTGCAATGAGGAGGATTGGGGTGTTGTTGTTTGTTTTGGGGCCCGATGATCGTCTTCACTTTAGCAATCATTGTCTTAATCATATATCAAACCCTACCTAATTTAAAATTCCTTATTTCTTCATCTTAATCATTGTCTTCTTCCCCCAACAAATACACAATTCACAAGTTAAACAACTAAATTAAACATAAAAAAATTAACACAAATACACTTCTTTTTTTTTTATTATATACATATTTGTTTTTATCTTTTTACCACAAATACATAAACTATAAACTGAATATATATGTCAAATCATTCATCTACCAATTCCATGGTTATGTGGTAATCGAATTAAGTGGGTTAACTATGGTAACCAAAAGAAATAAAAAAAAATACAAAAAATCCAAAATATACAATACAAAAATTAGTACTGAAATGAAAATCTTGTGTTACCATCATCGTCATCGAGTTACATATACCCCAATCAATTCGCTACCATCATCGTCAATTTCATCATTATCGTTGAATAACGACGACGACCTCAGGTCAGATCTGGTCATTAAATAACAGCGAAACCGGTCAAGATCCAAACCTGAAAGTTGCGGCGACGGTTGTTGTTGCTGCTAGATCGCTAAATCCCTAATTAGGGTTTCTTAAAATGGCAGATGGAGAAACAATTTTTTTTTTCTTTTCAAATTGAGTTATTGGGGGTTTTTGATGCCAAGGTTTGTAAGATTGAAAATTATCTGGAAGAACAAATTATGAATGATGAGATTACCTTAAAAGAGCCACGTGAAAGATTTTTTGAAAGAAAAAATGGGATCTGAGACTACTCAGGGATGTTTAAATTAGGGTCGGTGATTTTTTATAAATAAATATAAAAATGAAAGTGATAAAAGTAAAATGATGAAAAGACGTAAATACCCTCACATGCTAGGCACATGTTTGAACTTAACGGAGATATTTGACGGACCTGACGATTTTAGACTATCCGTGTAAAAAGTGCAAATTTCTGGACTATCCATGTTGCAAAAATAAAGTTTGGAATATCCGTGTGTTTTTCAGCAAACCACAAGGACCATCCGTGTAATTTTGTCATGAATATATTAAAAAAAACAACTAGCAACGAAAAATTACCAGGTTGGCTACAGGCTCGGTTCATAGCATGTGCAACAAGTGCGGCGGCCCTTATTTCTTGGAGGCCTCGAATGCTATATACATGTAAATGTTCTTTAAAGAAAATAATAATAAACATCATTACATATCTCACATCGTGGAGTTAATTATATTCCATTGTCTTTATCATTATTTATTTTCCTAGCATAGTTTGTAATATTCGTTTTGCCCTGTTCGAGTTGCTTGTACTCTTTTCTTCTAGCATGCCTTCACATGCTTTGTAATTTCTTTTATTTTAATAACTAGCTACGGAACCGGCCGCGCGTTGCTGCGGTCCCGTTCTGTGTGTTTTGGTGCTCTAGTGATGAGATGAGATCAAGACGTATCTGGAACATCAGACGTCGTAACAATACATCCTGGAACAGCGGATACACAACCATTATCTTCAGTCTCCTTAAATACAAATAGTAAATAACATAGTCAAAATATACATATAATAGAAAATCTGAATAAAAAGATCAGTCCCACACTTGAAATTTGCAGACATCAATTAATCATCACATCACAACTCTTATGAAAGACATATTTTGGCAGACAAGTAGAACCACATTTAGCCAAAGATGAAGTTACACACTTAGGCTTTGTTCCCCAGTTTAATTTTGGAGAGAAGGGGAAGGAATAAGAAGGAAGTGAAATGAGATTTGTGTTCCTGAATTTTTCATTAAAAGAAAGGGAAGGAAGCTGAAGGATAGATTTGGCCTGATTTCCTTCCATTTCCTTCCAAACTTTCCTTTCAATTTGGAAGGATTCAGCTTACTCTCAATTCTCTCCTCTTCTCTTCTTCGCATTTCTTTAAAAAAAAAATTATGGGGAACAAAGCCTTACTACTTTCTGGTTTTCAATAGAGGTAGGCAGTTTAGTGTTCCTAAAAGCAACATCAGCAAACGTACTACCATTATCAATTACCATTTTCTTTTATTTTCCTTGGATGCCATTTCAGCTCAAATATTAAAGCAATCCAATAGAACGCAGTAGATACTAACATCCGAGGGAGATAAATTATCCTAAATTTTACCTTCTTCTTGTCTCCAATAATTGAGGAGGCTACGAACCCATCCCCATTTCATCCAGAATAGATGATGGCTGATTGGTTGATCCACGAGATGGATCCCTCAACCAGTTCAAATTCCTCAGAGTACGATAGCTTTTCCGATATGGAGTATCATTCGAGCTCTGACAACAGTGTGACCGGAATGGATCAACCAATCAGCCATCATCTATTCTGGATGAAATGGGGATGGGTTCGTAGCCTCCTCAATTATTGGAGACAAGAAGAAGGTGATCATTTCCATCCACCAAATTGCCCTCTTGGCGATGAACCTGAAGCACTTACCGGCGAACCTGTTCGAGAAACTATTTTCTCTCTCATTTCCAGAGTATCTCGTCACGATTATATACTACACCAAATTCTAGATTATATCTATCCGCTCGTCCGAACTGCTGACCATCCCGGTGTGATAGAAGAAGTCAACGAGCTTCGTGCTCGGGTGGTGGCTTTGGAGAATACGGTGCGAGGATTACAAACACCATCAGCAGCACCAGCCGCATAACCAGTACCGCCAGTAACATCCACATCGCAAGCCTCAGTACTAAAAGCACCAGCAGCATCACCGGCATCAACAGCAACCACCATTACTAACATCAACAGAATCATTACCACCGCCAACAATCACATCTGCACCACACACCTCATTATTCCAACCTGTATATCGGATATCAACGTTACACGCACCAAAGATACCAAGGAGTACCAACAACAACAAACGATGAAGTATTAATTCATAACTTCATCGGAGAAACATCCTGCGGTGATTATGTAATCTCTAAAATCTTAAGAGATTATTTATCTCAACCTTAACCATAAACCAGTTGAGTGAACAGAGATGATAGAGGAAAGAATCGAAACCCTGACAAGAATGGTGCGCGGTTTACAAGCTACACTTGTTTTACCAATAGCATCAGCAGTACCCTTAGCTTCACCAACCCAGTCAGTGATGTCAATATCGTTAGAATCGTCAGCATCTCTAACATCACAAGCTCCGCCAGTTCAAGAAATCACTGTGGAAATCATTACGAATCAACAACGAGTATATTGTATCAACGAGCTATGAAGTATTAACTCATTCTTTCAGGAGGATTTATATATATTCAATGTATATGAAATCTGAAACCATAATACATCTTTCTGTACTAAGCTATTATGTATGGAACTTAACTATCCGGTTAATTCATATTACTAATATGCTATGATGCACATCCTTCGTTAACAACTTAACCATCGTTAATTACAATCTTCGTTTCAAATCAAGGAATTCAACTTCATAATAAACCAAGTGTATCATTCAATAACATGTTTGATTCTATAATTTCATCATCGATGTACTCGAAACTTACTGGAAGACAACATTCGTATCTTGCGAAGTTAGCAAGACTTCTATGAGCATCAGCATGATTCACTAAGGAAATACATATAAATATTGAAGTATTGATTTCATTAGTGAAATACTCTGCAATGATTATGTAATCTCTAATGTTGTAGAGAAAATTCATTTTTAATTCAAGCTGAAAATTAAATGAGCTTAGTATGATATTAACTCATTGAATCTGTATTACATTTGAAGAAAATATACCCACATATATTTTCATAAAGATTGTAATAAAAAAAAAAATTCTTGTTCAAAATATTATTTGTGAATTTTTTTTTTCGGGTAGGTAATACCCGAGAGATATATAAAATCACAATTAATATGTTACGTTCTTCAATTCTGATTCGACAATCATCAACTATACCAATATACATTCTTCTATAGAAATCAAAACAATCATATTCATTCGAATCTAATTACATATTCTGATTTTGGGAATTTCAGAATTCAACTCGAGATACAACCGAAATCATCACTCTTAGATCCTTATATTTTTTCTTTCCAAAACTATACTTTGACTTCAAAACTGTGATAGAACATCACTTTTAATCATAACACTCAGAGGAATATGAAAATCATTCGAGATTCAGGAAGATTTCACCATCTGGATACTGACTATGACAATCTGCATTTAAAACCCTTCTAAATTCCGGAAGACATTTCAAATAATGAACAATCGAGATGATGATCCAACCACACGTTACCCGAAGTTTTGTACCTGAAAAACTCTCGAAACCAAAGTTATAATCTAACATGTACCTGCGTCAAATTCTTTATCATTTATTAGCAAAAACAACATTTTGATTTCTTTTCAAAGTAGCCAATTTTGTCACAGCTCCAGCAAGTTAACTTCGATTTTTCAGTCGGACCAGTCTTATTATAACCCCGATAGATACGTTGCCCTTTCGTCATCATTACTGGGGAACCTTTCATATTTCACCATATTACCACCAGCGTTTAATCATCTAAAACACGATTCTTCTGAACCCACCTCGGATTGATAACTAGAGATTCGGATATTATAGCATTAAATGCAGAGGAAACATAAAAATGGTAGATGGTTTAAACGGTCAAAAGTTTGATGATAAAAGATAGTGAGTTGGTGAAGCTCAGAAAAAGAAAGGATTTGGTACTGAAAAACGGATTGAGCAAAGTATGAAGGAAGCCGTGGACAAATCACAGAGACTGAATCTGCCTTCAAAGGATCCAAATGATTCAGTGCCTGCTGAACTCGTTAGCAAACACCTTACTTCTTATTCTAAACCTTCACAGACAGATATTCTTCATCATCATCTTATCTTAAATATTAAAAGATATCTTTGTATCTTCCACTATATATACTCTCCATATTTCTGGAGATATTATCACAACTATTTTTATCTGAGATCATTTATCTCTCCGTAATATCTGCAACATAAAAGAAACTGTGTTGGTTTCTAAATTCTGAAAAATTCAAATATGAATGTTTTGAAGTAGTGTTGGGAACTGATACATGGGTTAGTATAATATAATGACACTTGATCAACGTCATTATATTACAGTAATTCATGTTGAGTTTCTAATGGGATGTGATGATTCACAAAACATACCGTCATCATGTGTCATTTACACGACTCTGACATTCTATCTAATCTCTAAACATATCAAGAAAATATTTCTTGATGATTCGGTCTTTTTCAGGGTATTCTGGTAATTTGACAAATCAAGATAGTGTCCTTTCAAATTCCTTCTTAGAACAATTACTATGTTTATTCTAAAATCCATACCAACGAATTCTGGACCATTACAAGAGTTATATAAACGTAAGAAGAAGAAACGAAAGGACAAAGCTCCGACATAGAAATTGGGGTATAAACCGCAGCAAATAGAAGGGAACATTAATTATGGATGACAATGATTATAGAAGACAGAAACAAGGACATCGAAGTATAAGGAAAGATATAAAACCCAATAACCACCCGCAAATTATAAACCGTAGATGTCAATGCATATAGCAATATAGAGACACGGGAGAACTAGAAACACTATAAACCCAAGAGTATAGTAGAAGTAAATAGATTCTTCTGGTGGCAGATTAAAAAGAAGAATGACAGATATGCAAGTTAAGAGGATATCAAGGATCAGGATGGGATGGAGCATATTAACGAATACTTTAAAGTAGGAATTGAGGAAGAAAGAACAGAAGGTGTGAGTTGTAAGGAAATGGAGAGGGTGGATTTATAGGAAAAATTTTCGACAGAGCAATCGAAGCAGATTATCGCTTTTAATCAAAGAAGATCTGAATCTCCTTAATTACCGAAGAATCAAATCTTAATATGAAGATTTCTTCTAAATTCCTTAAATTCCGGAAATCAATCTTGACTACGACACCGGATAAGTCAAACTTACTTTTATTCATATTCACTCTTAAGTGATAGCTTCATTCGTGCTCTTCACAAAAACAAATCTTTTTATCTATATTAATCAATGATGATAAAACCCTAATTATCAGTTCATATACGTCATGAAAACACTCTTACTGTTAGCCATGACAATCTCTATCAAATTTCGGGACGAAATTTCTTTTAACGGGTAGGTAATGTGATGACCCGGAAATTTCCGAACAAATTTAAACTTTAATCTTTATATATATCCGACACGATAAGCAAAATCTGTAATGTTGAGTCCCAAAAGTTTTGAAACTATATTCATTTAATCAAATACCCTTTAACCATGCCTAACGATTCACGAACAATTATGTGTAAATAAATATATATGCATATACATGTGTGCTTATTAAATTGAGATATATTAATAAAACATTGAACGGATTAGTTAATATAAGCTATAAGATCTATTTTTTTTTTAGCTTGGAAATGCTATCAAGGTATTGAATGAATAATATGTTACATAAACATATTTGTTCGGTGTAAGTTTATCGACGAGATTAAAAGATAATAACAAATGATTGAATTATCAGATACATTGAATTATGATTAAGAGTATCTGTTATGAGGTCCACTTTGAATTAGGTAACCCTTATTATTAACCGTATTCGGAAAATGGTAAAGTGAGTTATAAAAGAAGACAAAGGTGTCAATTAACGGGAACTAGCCAAATGTTAGTGGAGTTTTCTGTTCGACTTTCTATATAAACGTTAACTAGTTAACCTTCCTATTATTTAGAGTGAAAGAGAAACTTTGGGAATATAGTTATATTATTTAGAAAGTTTAAGGAAAACAAACTAAACGTTGACGCATAAGGAAATTATATTTTTTTTTTTTAAAGTATAAACGTTATAGGATATAATATCATAAACGATCTTCAAATATACTTTGAAATATAATTAAAATCTAAATATTTTATTAAAGTATTTCAAACCTATATATTATAAATATATTTTAATTTAGTCAAAAGACATTTTGGTTTAAGTTAATGTTATTAAATATACTTCGATAACTAACGAGGGTATGAATTATAAAAGTAAATGACCAAAACACTCAAAAGATTAAGTTACACTCTGAGTGGATTAGTTTTTAATTAATTTAAGTCTATATTTTGATAAAGGTACGAGTCATAAAACGTCCTGATTTAAAATAATACATTTTGATAAACAACGAGTCACTGATTTATAGAAGTAAATGACCACAACGGTCAATTTTATAAGTTATATTTTTATAAAGGTAATTTATTGTTGAGTAAGTCTAATTTTTGTAAAAGGTACACGTCATGTAACGTAAAAGGCTAGTTTTCTAAATGTACGAAAGTGCGCCCGAAAAACCGAAAGTGGTACATGCGTCGTGAGACCACGACCGTGTCATTTTTGTAAAAATTATATTTTTATCATTAACGTAAATATAATATAATATTTAATTAATTCTAAAGATTAAATATATTATATATATTAAATAATATTATACATATTACTCAAATGATTTATGAGTGTCGGCAGAGCACAAAGTGCTTTATGAGCTGGAAGATTGTTTGCATGCGTACGTAAAAAAAAAAAAAAAAAAAAAAAACTTCTATAAAGTCATTCGATTTCTAGTACCATTGTATCAATTCTCAATCTCTCTTTCTCTATTGTTACTTCGTATTATATATTATTATTATTATTATTATTATTATTATTATTATTATTATTATTATTATTATTATTATTATTATTATTATTATTAATCATATTATTATTAGGAGTTATTATTATTAGTAGTATACATAAAATATTACGACGGAGTGCTGTCTAAGTGTTTTCAAAACGGGTTTTATGAGTGGGATAGAGCTAAGGAAATTATGGGTTATAGCTATGGAGGTGATGGGTAATGTTCGAGGGTATGCTCGTGAGGTCAATCTAGTGTTTATCATCTCCGTTGCGTTTACGTACCGTTCCTGCAATATTGAATCTCAATATTGATACGTGAGTACTCATAATTTTATTTTTATATACCAATAGTGTATCCCTGACTAGTGCTCGAGAAAATAAGATTATGCATGCTTGTACATTTGATATTGCCCTTAGATAGGTTATGTTGAATCTTAAAGGTTGTTATACTAGGGATGAATTAAGGTATAAGATATGCATGTCATTGGAAAGCTAGCGAAAAATTAAGAACTTTTCATTTAGATATCGAATGGATTCGATGAACGGTTAGAAAGTTATGAATTAAACAATTAATTTCGTAATTAAGATTGCTAATGATAATTAGTGAACTAATTTTCTGGGTAATAAAAAGTGGTTATTTGGATTCTACTCGTCGAGTAGATGAATTTTCATATAAAGCACGTCTCGTTTCGTTGAACGGTTGTCAAGTTATGGATAAAAGAAGTTTTGTAAATTTTGATGAAACGTCGATACGGAAACTGAAATTCTCGTTGATCTGCGTTGTTTCAGATTAAAACAAAAATACCACTAAATTCTTTACTGTAAGGTCTAGCAAACGACTCTGGCCGTTTGTCAATTTGAGTCTCGACGATTTTTCTAAAAATCGTCAAAGTTGACTGTTTGGTCACATTTTAAAATTCTGAAAAGAACTGAAACTTTTTATTAAAAATGTCAGTTTTGTATCAGTTGTCATGGTCGGCCTGATGTGTGTTTACTTTTGCTAAAAATCATGTTATATCTTTGTGGTAACTAGAATTTGCAGGCTTTGACCGTTTGTCAATCCGAGTTTCGAGGAATTTTCTAAAAATCTCCAAAGTAGGCTACTCGGTCACTTTTGTAAATTTATTAAAGATGAAAAATTAATTTTGAAACGCCGAAACCGCGTTGGCAACTACGAGTTGTCTAGGTTTAGTTTACTTCTGTAAAATGTATACTTAATCTTTTTGGTAATGTATAACTTTTATCTTTGGCCGTTTATCAATCGGAGTTCCGATAATTTTTCTAAAAATCGTTGAAGGGGCCGTTTAGTCATGTTTGACCGAAAAATCATTTTGTTGTACAAGTTATTGTATTTTTGCATGCGACCTCGTTTTTACTTTAACCTTTGACTTTTGCACATTAGTCTCGAGCATTGGGATTGTGGTACACTATGACTTGGCCTAGTTTATTAGACAAATATTGACAAATATATATAATTAATATAGGTTCGTGAATCCAAGGCCAACCTTACACTTGTTCAATGATGTTATATGTATTTTTACTACAAAATACAGTATGGTGAGTTTCATTTGCCTTTTTACCCTTTATATTTTTGGGCTGAGAATACATGCGCAACTTTTATAAATGTTTTACGAAATAGACACAAGTACGTGAAACTACATTCTATGGTTGAATTATCGAAATCGAATATGCCCCTTTTTATTAAGTCTGGTAATCTAAGAATTAGGGAACAGACACCCTAATTGACGCGAATCCTAAAGATAGATCTATCGGGCCCAACAAGCCCCATCCAAAGTACCGGATGTTTTAGTACTTCGAAATTTATATCATGTCCGAAGGAGGATCCCGGAATGATGGGGATATTCTTATATATGCATATTGTTAATGTCGGTTACCAGGTGTTCAATCCATATGAATGATATTTTTGTCTCTATGCATGGGACGTATGTTTATGAGAAATGGAAATCTGAAATCTTGTGGTCTATTAAAATGATGGAAACGATTGTTTAAGTTAAACTAATGAACTCACCAACCTTTTGGTTGACACTTGAAAGCATGTTTATTCTCAGGTTTGAAAGAGATCTTCCGCTGTGCATTAGCTCATTTTAAAGATATTACTTGGAGTCATTCATGACATATTTCAAAAGACGTTGCATTCGAGTCGTTGAAGTTCATTAAAGATTATTATTAAGTAAATGACAGATTAGGTCATTTATAGTTTGGATATTATGAAATGGTATGCATACATGTCAACTTTCGATGTAATGAAAGATTGTCTTTTAAAAATGAATGCAATGTTTGTAAAATGTATCATTTAGAGGTCAAGTACCTCGCGATGTAATCATAAGTTATTGTATTCGTCCCTATGGATTGGGTCGGGTCCTAACCAATAGTGCAACTTAGTTACACCGTGTTACAATATACATATTCATATATATATATATATATATATATATATATATATATATATATATATATATATATATATATATATGGAGAGGATCTCTTGAGAGCTTCAAGTCTGAGAGAACTCTGAGAACTCCAATTAGAACAAAAAAAGTGGCGGGAGAGCAAAAAACACTGAAATTAAAGCAAATTTGGTGAAATTCGAGCATTTTTGGTGAAATTCGAGCATTTTTGGTGAAATTCGAGCAAAAAACAAGATATTCGAGCAATTTTGGTGAAATTCGAGCAAAAAAAATTGGCGGGCGAGCAAAAATTGTGAAATTCGAGCAAAAAAAATTGACGGGCGAACAACTTAGGGTATGGTCGAACAAACATACTGATGCATCTTTTTGTAGAACAAAAAGGTTGTAGAACAAAAACATGTAGAACAAGTTGGAATTGGTCAATTTTGTTCGAATTAAACATGTTTTTATTCAGATTGAGATTTTGTAGAACATAAAATTGTTCGAATATGGCCTTTTTTGTTCGAATTAAACATGTTAGAAGACTACTACACTGAAAAAATGATGTAGAACATCATGTTCTACATGAATGTAGAACAAGATGAATTTTGCATCTTTTTAAAAATGTTCGAACATTTTCATGCTCTGGTCGAACAAAAAAAATAGATGCATACAAATCAATGTTGTAGAATAAAAACATGTAGAACAAAAAAGATGTAGAACAAAAACTATTTTTGTAGAACAAGATGAATTTTGCATCTATGCATCTAAACAATGCTGAGTTCGAACAATTTGAGAAGTTCGAACAATTTTTAATTTTAGTTCGAACAAATAGTGCTTAGTTCGAACAAAGATGTAAGATCCTGTTATCGGGCCTAGTTGAAATGACCTTTTTGACCTTGAATGTGTTTGTATGTTATTATAATAATTATATGTTTATAATTATTTGTTTGTTTAGTTGAGACCAGTTTGTGACAAGGGTCACAGAACAAGTTCGTTTGTCTAATTTGGACTCCGTTAGGGTAGTCAAATTAAGTACAAAAGATATCAGATAACTGATAAATACCCGTGTGTTATGGGGTATAGGTTTATAACCCAATATAAATAGCTTGAATCTGGATTATTCCATCATTTTCCCAAATTAAAAATAATACTCCGTACCTAACTCTCACTCCCTTGAAACCCAAATCTATTGAATCTTGATTTTGAGTCTAAATTGTGCTGTGTAATCAGTTGCTACTGATTTCGTGGTCATAACAAGGTAAGAATCATTCGTTTTCATGATGTAATCTGTGTTTAAATGGGTTTTAAAGTTAGGTTTTTATCAAAGTGGTTTTTAGTGCCAAATTAGTTGATTTAGATGTTGTTTGAGTATAAGATTTGTGGGCTTAAGTCCTAAAAGGTTTTGTACAAAAGATGTAACCATTTTCAGGGTCAAAAACGAGTCCAAAATCGAGATTTGGTGAATTGGGGGTGAAACCCGTGGGTTTTGCAGCATCAGCTGCTGAAGAACACACTCGGCCGACTGTCTTTGACAATCGACCGAGTGACTCAGACGATCGACCGGTTGAGTGACACACTCGACCGAGTGTGTATGAGTTATGGCCGGAAGATTTAATTTAGTCAGTCGACCGTGTGAGATGATACTCGACCGAGTATGTGGACACAGTCGACCGACTATGTGACTCAGTCGACCGTGTGTCTTTGTGGGCAGAATATTTTACTTAGTGTTGATGTCTAGCTGTTATGCTGCCCGCATGACTTATGATAATCATGATGTAAATTCTGAAAATGCATAAGTGTTAGGTGGACTTTTAGTGACATTTTTGTTACTAAATTGCTGTATTGTGCTGTTTTGTACTAACGGACAGAAACTAACTTGATTTGGCTTATGTTCAGGTGATAAGGATAAAGAAGAAGCTCAGTGATAGATTATCTGATATAGTTGCTGGTATTTGGTGAGTGGGATTATCTATTGGTGTAGTATAGAGTAGCAAGTTGCGCTACTATGTTTATATTGTTGATAATTGCCATGAATACTAGTTATGTTGTACAGTTGATCACAGTTAAGGTTACTATGCTTTTAGTAGTAGTACTTGACTGGTTGTATGTGCACAAGTTGTTGTTGTTGGAACCTTGATCTGTTAGGTCCAGCTCAGAGAGGTCAACCTAGTTGTGGTTGGGTCCAGTTGACTACTGTTTGTTGAGTATAGTGCTGAATGATGCATCACTTGCATGTGGATGACTATACTAGGGATTCAGTAGTAAGGACTATCGGTAGATTCTAGCCTGGTCAGCTAGGGTCGTGTGCCCGTACAAGCCGCCGATCCTCTAGTTGGAGCAAAGTTGCTAGTTGCTAGTTGCTAGTTGTTAGTTGCTAGTTGTTGTTTGTTGTATGTGGTTGAATATAGTTGTTGATGTAGGAGTACAAGTTGATACTGTATGCTAGACCTTTTGATAGTTCCATTCACTTAGCCTTGTGCTAACCCCTCACCTCCTCCCTTGCAGGTTTTGGATCTTAGTGCTGGTAGGGACGGGAGTCGGGCTGACGATATGTTTGACAAGACGAACTTTGATGTCTTAAATTTTCTAATATATGTAGTTAGTCGTTTAACGTAATACATGTGGTTTGTAAATAAGTAATTAACGAATGATTTGTAATAATCATATTTGAAATTAACTAAGGGTATTTATGTAATTTAAGTCTTCCGCTGTGATTTAAAAAAAATCAGGGTGTTACAAATGTGGTATCAGAGCACAGGTTTGGCCGCATGTACATTGTGTTGAATGTCATGTACATAAACCTTGTGTTTTGTCAAACATATCTGAGGGAACGGGATAAGTGAATGTAGGGATTACATGCGTTAATTGATAGGTACTAACCTGTTTTCCACTAAGAGTTGTGTGAGTTGTTGTGGTAGTGCAGATATGGCAGATAATACAGGAAACACAATTGGTCCGTTAGCCCCCGAAACATTCAGAGCCCCAGATGAAGACGGGTATGTGTCAGAAGAGGATCCGCATTAGCGAATTCTAGATTTAGAAAGTAAGTTAAAGGAGGCACGTGATCGAATAAGGGAATTAGAACAACGCCAGATAATAGTGAATCCAAGTGGTAGTGTACCGAATCAGATATTTAGTGGGTATCCGGTGCAGTCAAATATTTATCAGCAAACTGGAAGTGCTTTCCAACAACAACAATGGTTACCACCTCAGTGTCAATTTCCTCAACAATATCAAGTGCCACATCAGTTTAATCAACATTTCACAAATCAGATGTGGGGTCCGTATCAGATGCCGACGTTTCAACAACCGAAGAAATGTACCTTCAAACAGTTCCTGAATTGTAATCCGCCAGAGTACTCAGGAAGTTCTAACTCAATGGTAACCCTTAATTGGTTAAGAGAGATAGAAAAAGTTTTTGAGGCCTGTCAGTGCGAACCAGAATTACAAGTCATTTATGCTAGACGTATGCTGAAAAATAGGGCAATGGTTTGGTGGGATACAGTTATTTCTAGTATACCGAAAGAGCAAGTGAGCATGATTACTTGGGAACAATTTTATAGTAAAGTTTGTGAGCAGTATTGTGCATCCTATGACCTCAATCGAATTAAGACAGAATTTCTGGCAATGAAAATGACTCATCAGATGACAATAGATGAAGTGATTGAGTAGTATATGGATAAATTAAGGTTCGTGCAGCAGTGGGTTCCAGATAAACAGTCCAAAATTCAGCATTTTATTAATATAATTTTACCAGAGTACAGAACAATGGTTCGGATGGCGACAACGTTATCTCAAGCGTTTGTTATGGCTAAGATGGTAGAAGATGATGTCAGAGTAGCAAGAAACAGAATGGAAAGTTATGTGATGCCACAACAAGATCATGTGATGAGTCAGTCGGACTCTAGGTCAAAGAAGTCTGTTAAGTTGAAACAGAAAAGTGGGTCAGAACAGAGTGGGTCAGTATCAAGTCAGAATTCTTGGTGTTATAGTTGTAGATCATCTCAAAGTGGTCCTTGTTCGAATTCAACCAAAAGATGTTTGAGATGTGGTATTGTGGGACACGAGATTCGGATGTGTTCATTCCAAGAGGATGTATGTTGAAAATATCATCTAGTGGGGCATAGGTCAGCTCAGTGTCCGTATGTAAGAGGATCAGGTTCTGGGCGGGGCCAGGAGCGTAGTCGGGATTGGTAGGTGGATCTTCTGGTTCTCTAGTAGGGTAGAAAAGAAAGAATCTACCTACAACAATAGCAAGAGCTTATCAGATGGTTGCTGATACAGATGATGATTATGATGTAAATACAGGTATGCTTTAAAGTCCTTGTACTGTTTAATTATATATATGTATATGGTTGTGTATATATAAATATATGTGTGTTTTAGATTGGTAGATCTTGATTGTAGTGTAAGTTTTGCTTTGATGAGTTATGTTGTTGTATGTTTGGTTGCGACCCTTGTGTGCTTTATTGGGTAAGGGTGATCCCTAGGTTAACTTTCTGGGATTGAAAACTGTGACTTGGATAGAGATGTGTTGTGATTTATTTAGTGGACTCTTAGACGGCAGAAGACTATTAGATATTGATATTGTTGTTACTGATATGATGGAATGAGGATTGTGTTGATTGGACAATTCTTTTGTTTAACAAGATGTATGATACTGCTAGTTGAGCCTATTTTGACATTAAGGAACATATGTTGCGATTTCATATGCTTGTTGAATGTGTAGTAATGTTGCTAGATTATATTTGAACATTTGATGGACAATGTTTAAATCACTATGATTGGACAGATGGTGTAATCGATTAATTATAAAGTAGCTTAGTTATTGCCGAAGCGTTTGAGGAGACTCTTTGGACTTAAGTTAGTGGATGGAACAAGTAGTATTTTTCCATTTCGAGCGACTCAGAATGAAGGTGTGATTCAGGATAATATACTTGTGTCTGGCCAACAGAAGTGTATTATGGTGAGTCATACAAAATTTTTGGGAAGCTGAAGGAAAAAAATTAAGTGGCCTGTGCTATATTGGATTGTGATGTGATTGGATAAAAGACGAATAACGTGGAATATTGCCTTGAATTATGGACAATTTTGTAGATATAGACACATAACTTAGAATGGTGATAGATTCTATTGCCTGAGCTTGGAATAATTGTGAAATGTTGACTGTGTTAGGAGTTGAAATTGATGACAGATTGTGAAATTTCTATACAGAATGACCTAGAAACGTGAAATTTGACATTGATTATTGGATTGACAGTGGAGATTTGTGGATTCAAGTTGATGATCAGTGAATGATGCGATAATTTGTAATGTATCGGACGTGAGTAAAAGTTAGAAATTCTTTATTCGTGCACTTGTTCGAAGGAATACGATTGGTATTGGAAGGACGATTTGCTAGTTTGGGTGATTATTGTGAAAGACTTAGTTGAGTTTACGGTTTTTGTTAACCGTAGTTGACCCGATTCTGAGGATGGAATCTCTTTAAGGGGGGTAGATTTGTAACATCCAGTTATCGGGCCTAGTTGAAATGACCCTTTTGACCTTGAGTGTGTTTGTATGTTATTATAATAATTATATGTTTGTAATTATTTGTTTGTTTAGTTGAGACCAGTTTGTGACAAGGGTCACAGAACAAGTTCGTTTGTCTAATTTGGACTCCGTTAGGGTAGTCAAATTAAGTACAAAAGATATCAGATAACTGGTAAATACCCGTGTGTTATGGGGTATAGATTTATAATCCAATATAAATAGCTTGAATCTGAATTATTCCATCATTTTCCCAAATTTAAAATAATATTCCGTACCTAACTCTCACTCCTTTAAAACCCAAATCTCTTGAATCTTGATTTTGAGTCTAAATTGTGCTGTGTAATCGGTTGCTACTGATTTCGTGGTCATAACAAGGTAAGAATCATTCGTTTTCATGATGTAATCTGTGTTTAAATGGGTTTTAAAGCTAAGTTTTTATCAAAGTGGTTTTTGGTGCCAAATTAGTTGATTTTGATGTTGTTTGAGTATAAAATTTGTGGGTTTAAGTCCCAAAAGGTTTTGTGCAAAAGATGTAACCATTTTCAGGGTAAAAAACGAGTCCAAAATCGAGATTTGGTGATTTGGGGGTGAACCCCGTGGGTTTTGCAACATCGGCTGCTGAAGAACACACTCGGCCGACTGTCTTTGACAATCGACCGAGTGACTCAGACGATCGACCGGTTGAGTGACACACTCGGCCGATTGTGTATGAGTTCTGGCCGGATGATTTAATTTAGTCAGTCGACCGTGTGAGATGACACTCGACCGAGTGTGTGGACCTGTGTATGTCTCAGACTCGATCACAACTCAAACTATATATATTATTGTAGAATCAACCTCAACCCTGTTTAGAGAACTCGATCATTACTGCATATAGAGTGTCTATGGTTATTCTAAATAATATATATAGATGCGTCGATATGATATGTCAAAACCTTGTATACGTGTCCCGATATTTAAAGTGCGTAAAATAAATAACAGAAATTAAATGACGATAAATAAAATTGCGAGAATTAAAATTGCGATAAATAAAATGTAGTCAGTTAGCTAGGAACAGTTAGCTAGGATTTTGTTAGCGTGGATTCTTAACAATATTCTCATAGTTAATTTGTTTGTTTCTAATAAATTTTATTTTGTCCAATGTTTTCTTCATTATGCCACTTGTTGGATTCTGATAGATCAAAATTCAAGTATGAAATTGAATGAAAATGGTTATTCTGTGGTGAACGGATACGTATATCGGTGGATGTAAGTAGAATAGTAAATGACTGTTGAATCAGATTTGAAGAATGTACAGTGTAACTTATTAATGTGAAATTTCAATATTCCTCGGGCATTACCTACCCGTTGAAATATTTTCACCATTATTAGTTTGTACAAAAGAATTTTAATTACAATCTTTATGAAAATATACTTACATATTGTAGAGACCCGTCCTAATCCATCAGGACGAAGTCCATATCGATTATAAACGATTCACAACAGTTGATTACATCGCGAGGTACTTGACCTTAATATGATACATTTTACAAACGTTGCATTCGTTTTTGAAAAGACAATCCTTCATTACATCGAAAGTTGACGTCATGCATACCATTTCATAATATATCTAACTATAATTGACTTAATAATAAACTTGATGAACTCAACGACTGGAATGCAACGTCTTTTGAAATATGCCATTAATGACTCCAAGTAATGTCCCTAAAATGAGCAAATGCACAGCGGAAGATTTTTTTCATACCTGAGAATAAATATGCTTTCAAGTGTCAACCAAAAGGTTGGTGAGTTCATTAGTTTAGCATAAATAATCATTTCGTATTTTTTTTAATAGACCACAAGATTTCATATTTCCATTTCTCATAAACATACGTCCCATGCATAGAGACAAAATATCATTCATATGGATTGAACACCTGGTAACCGACATTCACAATATGCATATAAGAATATCCCCATCATTCCGGGATCCTCCTTCGGACATGATATAAATTTCGAAGTACTAAAGCATCCGGTACTTTGGATGGGGCTTGTTGGGCCCGATAGATCTATCTTTAGAGTTCACATCAATTAGGGTTTCTGTTCCCTAATTCTTAGATTACCAGACTTAATAAAAAGGGCATATTCGATTAGATAATCCAACCATAGAATGTAGTTTCGATTACTTGTGTCTATTTCGTAAAACAGTTATAAAAGCAGCGCATGTATTCCCAGTTCCAAAAATATATATATTGCAAAAGCATTTAAAAAGGGATTTATGAAACTCACGCATATAAATATTGTAAAACAGTTAATAAAGCATTTGCATGTATTCTCAGCCCAAAAATGTAATGAGTAAAAAGGGATCAAATGAAACTCACCATACTGTATTTTGTAGTAAAAATACATATGACGACATTGAACAAAAGAAGGGTTGGCCTCGGATTCATGAACCTATATCATTTATATATATTAACACATATAATTAACATGTAATAATAATCAAACTAGTTTATATATATATATATATATATATATATATATATATATATATATATATATATATATATATATATATATATATATATTACTTATTTAATTTGGTGATATATTTGTTATATGTAATTATTTATATAAATAATGTTATTATGTTTGTAGTAATAATAATTGTAAAAATAATAATACCAGTATTGATATTAATAATTTTAATGATACTTGTAGAGATAATAATGTTAATGGTAATAATACTACTACTTTTAATAATACTAATATTAATTGTGATAATAATAAAAATATTAGTAATAATAACAACAATAAATATAGTAATAACTAAATTAAAATTTTCTACTAATTTCAATAATGACAATAGTAATACTAATAATAATAATACTATAAAAATAAAAATAATAAATTTTCTAATAATAAAATAATAATAAGTTTTCTTAATGATATTACTACTAATAATAATAATACTAATAATAATAAAACTATAACAAAAGGACTACCTTAATGTATCCAGGCTTTAAAAACAAGTAAACATCGCTGCCCGGATTTGAACCCGAGACCTCTCGCTTAACCCAAACACTCCAAACCATCCATCTGCCATTATGTTTCTTGATATATACCCGGTTTAATTCTATTTAACTCTATTATTTCTGTTTCCTTCAATTTAAGATAATAACATCACCATTATTATTATTCCATAATTCATGATCATTAACATTTTCAAATTATTAACAATATCATAATCATAAACTCATCATAATCATCTATCATCATCATCTTTCGGTTACCATATCATCATCATCATCAAAACCATAACAACATCATCATAACGTTTCCTTCATTCGACTTCATTGCTTCTTTATCATTTTTATTATGTAATGTTCTCGTCCTAATCTAGCAGCAATACGGAAACTGGGTCTCGGCCCATTAACAGGAACACGACCCAACTCATCTTATTCAGACCCACTAGTCCACATGGAATTAGTAATACAGGCCCCATTTCTTCTTTTTAAAAAAAAAAAAAAAACGACAACAACTTGATTAGTGTTTTGGTCCCATACGAAATAATAATACTTATTGGTAGTTGCAAGTGGGATGAATAAAAAAGAAATATCTTCATCATCATAACATAATCAACATCATCATCGTGGCTAACATCTCATCATCAGCATCATTTCGTTATCACCCTCATTCGATATTAATCATCAATCATCAAGTAATAGTATCCTTTTCATCCCATCGTGATCTCTTCATTTTCATCATAATCAAACCGTCATTATAAACATCATCATCATCATTCGAAGCCTCCTCATCATCATCACCAAAACAGAATTTAGAAGCGAGTAATAGGAGGGTTGCAGCAGCAGATGGTGGTGCTCACGGTGTTCTTGAGGGGTGGTTCGAAAACTTGAAAACGGAAAGAAAGGGAGTAGCATGTATAGACGATGATGATTTTCATAGTGGGGTGGTAGGTGTTAGCCGTAGGTCTTCAAGGTGGTGGTGATAGCATTGAAAGAGAAGGTGGCGAGTGGCGGGGTGAGAGAGAGTAGGGTTATGGTGGTGATATGGTTCAAGCATGGTAGTGAAAGGTGGTGTTTCAAGGTTATGGTGAGGGTGGCGGTGGTTATGGCTAGTTGGTTTAAGGAAGACGTGGTGATTGTGGGTTTGTATTTGGGTTGTCTTCGGCCATTGAATGGTAACAGCAATTATCGATTTTAATGGTGCAGTAACAAAAAAATATATATAGCAAGTAATAGTTGATTCACATATAGTTTTGATGAAGGTGATGATATGGTAGAAGGTGGCGTCGGGTTACAACTGAAACAGAAAATAGCGACCTTTAGATCAAAGTGTTTGTGAATGTGGTGGTGATCGATTGGGAAAGATAATCATAGAAACATAATTGAAGAATTAACAGAAAGATAGACATGAGTTATTTTGTGTGTGATGGGTGTCCTTTTGTACAAGAAAAAGGAGAAGGAATACTATATATGCAGGTGCAAAAGTCATGAATATCAAATATATAATATAACTTATAACTTATATTAGAATTTAGTGTCACGTGAAAGAAAAACAGTGTAGCCGCCCCCTTTTGTAATTATTGATCGACATCAAAATTTTAATTTACGGATATATATCGTGCTCCATTGTTAATCAGTGACGGATAAAAGTTCTTCAGAAAAATCCCATATTTTTAAATTAAATAACTTATTTATTTCAGTCTTTTAGGGTGTAAAATTGATCATTAATTATATACGATTATTTAAATAAAAATTAAATTAATTATGAGCTCCCAACCCCAACTAAAAATACTAAATGTTAAAATTAAACAAATAGATTCTAATTATATTTTTAACAAAGTTATAATCCGTTTAACTTGTTTTCGGATCACCGTTTATTTCGAAATTACAATAGTTTGAATTTAACTTGCTTAATATTGATCGAATGATAGATTAGTGACACCGTCGTTCACTAAATAAGTTCAAAATCGCATATATATAGTATACCTTATATATTCATTTAATAATAAAATTTATTATATCTTATATTAATTTACATATAATTAATAACAACAATTGCATATAACAGTTTCTTATATATAATTATTTATATTTACCTATTGATATATATATACCTATCTATTTACAAATACTGGTTCGTGAATCGTCGGAAATGGTCGAAGGTCAATGAATACATGAACACAGTTCAAAGTTTTTGAGACTCAACCTAACAGACTTTGCTTATTGTATCAAAATCATATAAAGATTAAGTTTAAATTTGGTCGGAAATTCCCGGGTCATCACAGTACCTACCCGTTAAAGAAATTTCGTCCCAAAATTTGAGTGAGGTCGTCATGGCTAACAATAAATATGTTTTCCTGACGAATATGAGCTGATAAACAGAGTTTTATCATTATTGAATAATACAAATAAAATAATTCGATTATTCGAAGAGTACGAATGAAGCTATCACAAAAGAGTAAAATGAATAAATGAAGTTTTGTTTTAACTTTTGACGTTGCTTTGGTTGAATTTCGGAATTCAAGGGATTTAAAAGAAAATCTTGGAAATCTATAAGATCTGATTCTTCGGCGAATAAGGAAATTAAGATCTCTCTAATTAAATACGGTGATCTGCTTCGATTACCCTGTCTGGTATTTCCATTATAAATTAAACTCTTCCGTCCCATTATTCTCACCATTCCTATACTTTTCTTCTTGTTTCATACATCCAAAAGATTATGAAAATGCTTAATCCAGTTCTGATCCTTGTCCTTACCCTTACTATCGTAACAATCGTTCTCCTTTTCCAACTTCCACCAGAGGAATCTGCTTACTTCTACATTTACCTTGGGGGAATACTATTCTTAATTCTACCGTGTCTTTATATTGCTATTCGTATTAATATCCATGGTTTGAAACCTCCGTGTTGTTATTGGGCTTTATATTTTCCTTTATATTTTGGAATACCTGTTTCCGTCTTCTATAATCATTGTCGTTCACAGTTAATGCTCTCTCTTATTTGCTGCGATTTATACACCCTTTCTATTTCGGAGCTTCATGTTTTTGGTTTCTTTTTGCAAGTAACGGTCCAGAATTTATAGGTGTGGAGTTTCGAATGAGCTTAATGTTCTAAACAAGAAAGAACGTAATAGCACGATTTGATTTGTCAAATTACCAGAATCACTGAGAATAGAATTAACAAGAATATATTTTCTTGATATGTTCAGAAGTTAATCAAAATGAAAGAGTTATGTAACATGACACATGATGACGTTATAATCTGTGAATCATCATGTTCCATTTAGAAACTCAGCATGACTTACTATAATATAATCACATTGATCAAGTGTCATTATATTATACTAACTCATGCATCAGTTCCCAACATTACTTCAATAACATTCATATTTTAAGCTCGAAAGTTTACAGAATATAGAAACTAACAGTTTCTATATGATGTAACACTGATAGCACGAAGAGATTAATGATTTCAGACAAGAATAGTTATGAAAATATCTTCAGAAATGTGGAGGATATTTATAATGAAAGATACGATGATATCTTGGAATTTCTAATATCGAAGGATGGTGAAGAAAATTTGTCCGTAAGAGTTTGGAGTCAAAAGCAAGGTATTCGCTAAAGATTTCATCAGAAACAGAATCATCCGAATTCTTAATGTACAAGTTTAGTCCTTGTGATTTGTTCAGAAACTCCTTCGTAGTTTGCTCAATCAGTTTTTCAGTTTCAAACTTTTCTGAGCTTTGCCAACATACAGTTTTTTTTTTTTTTTTTTTTTTTATCATCAACTTTTGGCTGTTGAGGTCGTTTACAGTTTTTGTTGCTTCATTCAACTTTTCAAAATTCAGAGCATTAATTCGCAGACTGGATGCTTTTCAGAATTTCAGAATGAAATATCATAGTTCTAAGAGATAAATGTTATATGGATACATATAACTGTTGATGTGGAAATGTTGCGAGACTCACAATACAGATTTGCTGATTTCCGGTAATTGGTATTGCAATTCTTGTTACAAGATGCGGATGAGTACATGATAAGACTTCAATAGATAAATATAGTGATTTATAGAAGAGATTTAAGTCAAGGAGCAACGAGGTTGCTGGTACGTCTGCTAGTAATATGATGGAATATAAAAGGTTCCCGGTAGCAACAAAAGAGCACGCGTATATATCTAGGTTGTTTAGAACTAAATGTCGAAGTCGACTTGCTGGAGGTGTGACAAAATTGACTAATTTGAAAAGAATTGAAATGTTATTTTCGGTAATAACAACGCCAAAGGAGATAGCACAGACACGTGTTAAATGTTTACTCAGGTTCCGAGTGTTTTCAGGTGCATAACTATATGCATCAATCTTTTTCTTCCGTAGATGAAGTGCGGTTGGTTCATCCTCTAGATTGAGGTGTTTTCAAGAATCATGAAAGATTTGAACGCAGATTGTAATCGTCAAGATACAAATGAGGTTTAAGATGGAATTAAGTGGCAACTTGAGGAAATATTTAACTGTAGTAGATGTAATCTATTTACAATCTTTTAAGTCAAAATGTGTTGTATTTAATGTTTCCTACTCTTTTAATACTTTTTAATTGTCCATAATAGTAGTCCAATAGTCCAATATTTCAATAGTTCAACCGTTCTACCAAAACTAGTATATTTTGAGGAAATAGTCATATAGGAACAGTTAGCTAGGAACAGTTAACTAGAATTTTGTTAATATAGTTTTAAAGTTTTACGTAGTTAATTAATTGGTTACTAATCAATTTTATTCTGTTCATTATTTTCTTCATTATGCCACTTGTCAAATCTTGACTTGGATTCTGATTGGTCAAAATCCGAATATGAAATTGAACTTGGATGAAAATAGTTGCTCTTTGGTGAACGGATACGTATATGTGTGAATTTGAGCAGTGTTGTTAATGACTGGTGAATCGGATTTGAAGAATGTACAGTGTAACTTATTAATGTGAAATCTTAAGTATTCTTCGGGTATTACCTACCCATTAAAATATTTTCATCATTAACAGTTTGTACAAAAGAATTTTTAATCACAATCTTTATGAAAATATATATACATATATATTTTCTTCAGATGTAATTATGGATTTACTGAGTCAATATAATATTAGACTCATTCGATTTTCGATTTGAGCTAGAATAAGTAATCTCTAAAACTATAAGGAATTACATATTCTTCACAGAATATTAAGGAAGTTATGGATCAATACTTCATCGTTCATTGTTGTTGGTGCTCCTTGGCATCTATAGTGCGTATGATGTTGATGTTCGTGGGTCAGATTGTGATGTTGAGTTGTGGGATGTGGATGTTATTGTTGGTGGTACTGGTGCTGTTATTGATGGTACTGTTGGTGCCGGTGATGTTGCTGAAGCTGGTAGATTTTGCACCATATTCTCCAAATTGATTACTCGAGCGCGAAGTTCGCTAATTTCTTCTATTATTCCGGGATGATTGTCGGTCAGAACGTGTAGTGACCCGGAAATTTCCGATCAAATTTAAACTTTAATCTTTATATGTTTCCGACACGATAAGCAAAATCTGTAATGTTGAGCCTCGAAAGTTTTGAAATTTATATTCTTGTAATCAATTACCCTTTGACCATGCCCGACGAATCACAAACAGATGTGTGTAAGAAAATATATATATATATATATATATATATATATATATATATATATATATATATATATATATATATATATAAGTGTATATATAATAATTTGAATTAATAAAATACTATCCAATCAATTGAAATTAAAAATGTAAAATAATATACAGAGTATTTAAGTTACTGTTAAAATAAAAAGATATATATAGGTATACGATTTTTATACATACTTAATAATATATGTAATAGTTTGACATAATAATATACGATTTAATTGCTTAAACTAAATAAGTAAAATAAATACAATTTACTTATTTAAATAGGAAATGAAAAGTAGAACACAAAATAATGAAATTGTTATGAATCTATATATATATATATATATATATATATATATATATATATATATATATATATATATATATATATATATATATATATATATATATATATATATATATATATATATATATATATATACATATTACATAAATAATAATAGGTGATATTAAAATATTAACTTTAAATACAAATTAACACAAAATTTTGTTGTTGAAATACTAATAATTGTATTATTATTACTGTTATAATTGTAAAGTTATCAAAGTAAAAATTTTATATATAAAGATTAATTAAAAGTATAATATAGTGGTAATTTAAATGTCACTAGTTATTATTATTACTAAGAATTTCATTATTAACATTGTTATTAATAGTATTTAATTATTATCATTATTAATGTATGTATTATTATAAAAACTATCATTTATATTACTACTACTAATATTATCATTATTATAAATATAAATTTTGTATTAATATGATTGTTATTATTACGATTACTATTTTGTTATTATTAGTATTTTTTTAGGATTAATATTAATAACTATTATTATTATTATTATTATTATTAATTATAATTTCATTTATATTTATGAAAACCAAAGACAGCACATAAATAATTACACGAATTATGAGCATCACTTTCAACCTTGTAAAGTTTTGTTGCTATCTTCAATCCGTTAGCTGTCCATGTCAATCACGATCTCAAACAAAAGAACTCAAGTATTATATAGGCAACTGAGAAGGAATTAAAAACAGATACATACAAACTCAGTTTTCTTTCAATATCTACTTTTATTTTTTTTTTTGTTCCCTGGATGGAATTTCCTGCCGATGCTCCTAAATTATATAAAGAATCAATTAAGATGTGTTGATAAGAAAATTCATTCAACTCTCTGTCATCAAATATCACATATAACTGGTACTAGTTTATTTTGAATCAATTTAATCAATTTTTTTTATACGGAACTCGATACCTCTGTATATATAATTTTTTTTAAAATCTCGAATGCAAACAGAATTTTCAAAATGTAAGAATGCAGCTACGTTAGTAATCCTTTACTTAAACTATCTGCAAGTTTTCAAATCCTAATTTGCGAAATCAAAGATTAATTTCGGAGTCAAAGTTATTTTTTAAAAAAGTCAACGAAATTGTTCTTGAAGAAATTCGGGTTCGTATTTATGTTTCAACTTCAATTAACGATTTCTATAGTTTCAAATAAAGATTTCAGACCAAATTCGTATTATAACTTTTGTCTAAAACTTTCACAAAATGAAAATCATATTTTTTTTTTATTTATAGCAGCGACATCAGCGTTTTTTTTTTATTTATATTTTTTTTTCTTTTTCAATCCATGGTATCACATATTTATGATTCTATGTTTATATTAAAGCCTAAAACTAAAATGATAATTCATTTTGAACTTGGGTGGAATTGTTTTGATTCATTGAAGAAGATGAAGAAATAGGGGAAACAGAAAGCAAGTGTTAAATAAAATTGGACATGGGTTTATTTCGGAAAAAGGGCTTCAGAACAACTGGTTTCAGGAGGTGTTGGGGTATCGAGAGGTTGTGGGTTCGAGTCCCGCTTGGTGTGTTTTGGTGCAATTCTTTTTAAAGAAGGGTTCTAAGGTAGTTCTTTAATTTTAAAAATCATTATTTATATTATTATGGTTATTATTATTAATTATTATTATTAGTACTTGTATCAAAATTATTATTATTATTATTAAGTAGTGGTATTGTTATTATTAGTTATTATTATTATGACTACAATTCCAATTATAAATAAGATTAATATTATTACCATTTTGTTACCAAGTAACATCACTAAATATTATTAGAGTTATTATTATTATTATTATTATTAATATTATCATTATTACCAAAAAAAATACAACTTCTTATTTATTATTATTTTATCAAATAACTACTAGTTATATAAAACTATACTTAATACATATAACATAACTATATAATACATAAAATGAATATATTTATGAAACATATAAGTTATCAATATAAGAATGATATCACTAATAAATATATATATTAATTCGTTCGATTACAAGTACATGTTTTAATAAATATACAAATAATATAGGTTCGTGAATCCGAGGCCAACCCTGCATTGTTCAGTTGTTTAATGTCGTCATATGTATTTTTACTACAAAATACAGTATGGTGAGTTTCATTGATCCCTTTTTAGTCATTACATTTTTGGGCTGAGAATACATGCAAATGCTTTATTAACTGTTTTACAATATTTATATGTGTGAGTTTCATTTGCTCTCTTTTTACTCATTACATTTTTGGGCTGAGAATACATGCAATGTTTAAATAACTATTTTTTACAATATTTATATGTGTGAGTTTCATTAATCCCTTTTTAAATGCTTTTGCAATATATATTTTTGGGACTGAGAATACATGCGCTGTTTTTATAACTGTTTTACGGAATAGACATAAGTAATTGAAACTACATTATATGGTTGAATGATCGAAAATGGATATGCCCCTTTTTATTAAGTCTGGTAATCTAAGAATTAGGGAACAGACACCCTAATTGACGCGAATCCTAAAGATAGATCTATCGGGCCCAACAAGCCCCATCTAAAGTACCGGATGCTTTAGTACTTCGAAATTTATATCATGTTCGAAGGAGGATCCCGGAATGATAGGGGATATTCTTATATGCATATTGTTAATGTCGGTTACCAGGTGTTCAATCCATATGAATGATATTTTTGTCTCTATGCACGGGACGTATGTTTATGAGAAATGGAAGTATGAAATCTTGTGGTCTATTAAAATTATGAAATGATTATTTATGTTAAACTAATGAACTCACCAACCTTTTGGTTGACACTTTAAAGCATGTTTATTCTCAGGTACGAAAGAAATCTTTCGCTGTGCATTTGATCATTTTAAAGATATTACTTGGAGTCATTCATGACATATTTCAAAAGACGTTGCATTCGAGTCGTTGAGTTTATCAAGATCATTATTAATTCAATTATAGTTGGATATATTATGAAATGGTATGCATGTCTGTCAACTTTAGATGTAATGAAAGATTGTCTTTTCAAAACGAATGTAATGTTTGTAAAATGTATCATATAGAGGTCAAGTACCTCGCGATGTAATCAACTGTTGTAAATCGTTTATAATCGATATGGACTTCGTCCGGATGGATTAGGACGGGTTATCACAGTTGGTATCAGAGCGGAGGTCTTAGCAAACCATGTCTGCATTAGTGTGTCTAACTGATAAGTCGTTAGGATGCATTAGTGAGTCTGGACTTCGACCGTGTCTGCATGTCAAAAGTTTTGCTTATCATTTTGTGTCAAAAATTACCTGCTTATCATTCTTAGAGAATCACTTGCTTATCATTCTTAGTCTAGACACGTTTTACTGCATTGACTGCATGAATAGTGTATAGACAAAATTCATATCTTAGCGTATCTGCTACTTCATATCTTAGCGTATCTGTTACTGTAACTTTGCCTGACAACTTCCGTAGATTCCTCCGTAACTTATGGGATTCTAGTATTATATATGCATATGTAAATTATGTATTGCAGAGTACTAATTTACATCCTATAATCTATTTATTATCGAAAATCCTTCATCTGATCGTACGAGATGAATCCTGCAACCAGTTCGAGTCCCTCAGATTCCGATAGCTATTCCGATAGTTATTCCGACAGCTATTCCGACATAGATGTTCACCTAAGCTCCGAAAACAGCGTCACCGGCATGAATCAACCAATCAACCATTATCAATTCATCTGATGGGTTCGTAGTCGACTTAATTAATGGAAACGCGCAGAAGGCAATCCCTTCCACCAACCGAATTCACCTCTTGACAATGAACCTGAAGCGTTTACCGGTGAACCTGTTCGAGACATCATTTTCAGTCTCATTTCCAGGGTAACTCGACAAGATTATATTCTATCCACAATTCTGAACCTTATTCATCCGTTCGTTCCGACCGACAATCATCCTGGAGTAATAAGTCAACGAACTTCGCGCTCGAATAATCAATTCGGAGAATATGGTGCAAAATGTACCAGCTTCAACAACATCACCAGCACCAACAGTACCATCAATAGCATCACCAGTACCATCAACAATCCATGCTTCAATATCATCATATGTACTTTGAGTACGATCTTCATTCTACGTATCGTTCTACCTCATTTATCTTCGTTCGACATGGCGAATATGTAATCTCTAAAGGTTTAGAGATTATTTATTCTAGTTTCAACCGAAAACTAAATGAGTTTAATATTATATTAACTCATTAAATCCATGATTACATCTGAAGAAAATATATATGTATATATGTTTTCATAAAGATTGTAATTAAAAATTCTTTTGTACAAACTGTTAATGGTGAAAATATTTTAACGGGTAGGTAATACCCGAGGAATATTTAGATTTCACACTAATAAGTTACATTGTACATTCTTTGAATATGATTCAACAATCATTTGCTATTCTACTTACAACCACCGATATACGTATCCGTTCACCGCAGAATAATCATTTTCATTCAATTTCATAATTGGATTTTGACTTATCAGAATTCAACGAGTGGCATAATGAAGAAAACATTGAACAAAATAAAATTTGTTAGAAACAAACGAATTAACTATGAGAAATTTTGTTAAGAATCCACGCTAACTGTTCCTAGCTAACTGATTACATTTTATTTATCGCAATTTAATTATCGCAATTTATATTCTCGCAATTTTATTTATCGTCATTTAATTTCTGTTATTTACCTTACGCACTTTATTTATCGTTATTTAATTTCTGTTATTTATTTTACGCACTTTAAATATCGAGACACGTATACAAGGTTTTGACATATCATATCGACGCATCTATATATATTATTTGGAATCACCATAGACACTCTATATGCAGTAATGATCGAGTTCTCTATACAGGGTTGAGGTTGATTCTATAATAATATATATACTTTGAGTTGTGATCGAGTCTGAGACGTATACAGGTCACGACACGTATTAATTAATTCAAATATTATATATTAACTATATATGAATTATTGAATTGTCAACTATGGACTAAAAACATTGGATAATTAAAATGAATTAAAATATTGTTTATAACATATGAAACTAAATAATTCTTCAAGCTTGCCACTTGATTTCATCTTAAACCTCATTTGTATCTTGACGATTACAATCTGCGTTCAAACCTTTCATGATTCTTGAAAACACCTCAATCGATAGGATGAATCAACCGCACTTCATCTACGGAAGGAAATATTTGTGCATATAGTTATGCACCTGAGAAACTCTCGACAACTGAGTAAAAGTTTAACAAGTAGCCGCATCAGATCCTTTGGCATTTATTAGCAAAAATAACTTTGCGATCCCTTTTCAAGGTAGCAAATTTTGTCACAGCTTCAGCAAATTAACTTCGATTTTTCGTTCGAAACAACCTTATTATCACCTTGACTTATATGTATGTTCTTTTATTGTTACCGGGGAACCTTTTATATTCCACCATATTACCGTCAACGTTTAATCATCTAAAAACACAATTATCTTGAAATCATCTCGGATCGATAACTAATGATTCAGATATGGTAAATGTAGAGGAATCGACAATCTGTACTTTGAAAACTCACAGCATACCTACATCAACAGTTATATGTATAACATTTATCTTTTAGAATAATGATCTTCGATTTTGAAATTTTGAAAAGCACCCAGCCTACGAATTAATACAATGAACTTTAAAAAAGCTGAATGAAGCGATAGAAACTATAGATAACTGATGTGAAGCGAGGTGTATATAAAATAGTTATTATTTTACTAGGAAAACACTATTAAATACGATACAATTTTACACAAGATATTTATTTATTTATAGAATGGATATACTTAAACCTTGCTACAACACTTATAGGCAGTGTACCTAATCGTACAGTAGTGTAGTTTTTAGTAAGTCCGGTTCGTTCCACAGGGAAATCTTTAAACAAAGCTCAACGTTATATTAGTTTACTTTTATAAAAATACAAATATATATATAAGTAATATTATTATTATAAAGGGGGGTTTTTACCGTTTAATGACCGGTTTGTCGATTTTAAGACTTTAGTCGCAGTTAAAACCTAATGTAAAATATAAAATGAATACAAGACTTAAATTAAAGCGTAAAGTAAATAATGATAATGAAATTGCGAATAATAAAAGTGCGATAAAATAAACTTGCGATAATTAAAAAGTACGATAATTAAAAGTGCGATAAAATAAAATAAATAAAAGTGCGATAATTAGAAGTGCAATTAAATATAAAATAAAGGAAATTAAATATGAAATAAAAGAATTATGCTTATTTAAACTTCCGTAATCATGATGTTTGACGTGTTGATTTTAGTTTTATGCCCATGGGTTAATTGTCCTTTGTCCTGGATTATTTAATATGTCCGTCTGGTTTTTGTCCATAATAGTCCATCAGTCATAAATATAAATTGCAAGTGTCCTTGTCAAATTATTATTATACCCGAAGATAAATATTCCAACTAATTGGGGATTCGAATTGTAACAAGGTTTTAATACTTTGTTTAATGAATACACCAGGTTATCGACTGCGTGTAAACCAAGGTTTTACTACTTTGTTAACAATTACACCAAATACCCTTGAATGTAATTTCACCCCTGTTTTAATTATTCTAGTGGCTATTAATCCATTCCCGTGTCCGGTTAAATGAACGATTATTCGTACATATAAATACCCCGCCCATCGTGTCCGATCGAGTGTATATGGTAATTTATAGGGACGCCCAATTGTAAATCTTTATATTAACATTAACAAACTTTCATTTAGTTAAACAAATATAAAGCCCATTAATAGCCCATAGTCTAATTTCCACAAGTGTCGTTCTTTTGTCCAAACCCCAATTATGGTACAAAGCCCAATTACCCAATTTTAGTAATTAGCCCAACATCATGATTACTTCGTTTTAAATAAGCATAATAATAACTTAGCTACGAGACATTAATGTAAAAAGGTTGAACATAACTTACAATGATTAAAAATAGCGTAGCGTTACACGGACAGAATTTCGACTTACACCCTTACAACATTCGCTAACATACCCTTATTATTAGAATTAAAATTAAAATTAAAATATAAATTATATATATATATATAAGTTTTACGTATGAAGAGGAAGAAAAAGATGATTAAATTTGATCAGAATTCGGTTGGCTTTATAGCCAGAGTTGAAAATTGGGGCTCCGCGACTCGCGGCAAAAACCCCTTCAAACTCCGCGAGTCGCGGAGATAGTATTTACAGCTCAGTCCTTGGAGTTTTCTCTGCCGACGGTTTTTAATATATATATATAATATATATATAATTAATATAATTAATTATATATTATATTATATTTATATACATAGTTAACTTGTAATTTTTAGTCCGTTGCGTCGAGCGTTAAGAGTTGACTCTGGTCCCGGTTTCGGATTTTCGAACGTCCTCGCGTACAATTTAATATCTTGTACTTTGCGTTTTGAATCTTGTACTTTTGTAATTTCGAGACGTTTCTTATCAATAATTGGAACCTTTTTGATTGTCTTTTGTACTTTTGAGCTTTTTGGTCGTTTGCGTCTTCAAATCGTCGAATCTGTCTTTTGTCTTCACCTTTTATTATTTAAACGAATATCACTTGTAAATAGAACAATTGCAACTAAAAGCTTGTCTTTCTTGAGGAATAATGCTATGAAATATATGTTCGTTTTTAGCATTATCAAATATTCCCACACTTGAGTGTTGCTTGTCCTCAAGCAATATTGTCTTGAAATACTATAATCACTTCTTTATTCTTCACACTTTGTACATCAATGATTTCTATACGGTGGTATAAACAATGGTAGTAACGATATGGTTTACAGTCCCACATGACTATAAAAATTTAGATCCATTAAGGAAATTGGATCTTTATGAAAACATTTGATCTTTTGAAATCTAGTTTTTACCCTAGATAAGTTTTCCGGAATAACCCTTTACCGGTGTTTGCAAAATATTTTTGTGGGTTTGGTGGGTTTCAGATTTGAAAATTTTAGCTCAAAACTTGCGGTTTTGTGTCACCCACTTGCTAACCTTGTATTAGGAAAGCAACACGTCCAGTTTACTTGTTCCGTATATTACCTTTCGGCAAACTACCGTCCGGTTGAAAAGGAAAGCGTTGAACAAGCAACTGTTAAGGCAATGTCCCGTGACATGCTTTTAATTATGGTCTATAACGTGTCGGACGCAATTACTATCCTTGGTAGGAGCAATAGTAAAGCTCACCCTTATAATTTTTCGGTCTGGCACAAGGTCCTGTCTTTGACCACTATGCAACCACCGTTCTTACGGTTGACACCCGATTTGGTTTAGGTGACCTAATGAATTCCAGGTGAATTCCTAGGATTTTACGTTCAATGGTAATGAACGCATTGAAAATAGGGTTTTCAGAAAACAAATCGGTTTGTAATTTTGATCAAAATATTTTCTCGTTTAAGCTCGAGTTTAGATATCATTGAATTCCATGAGTTTGTAATTCTCAATCTTTAAGGTCAATCTCTAGGATTGAGTAATATCAGTCTTAAAAGCTGATTTTTAATCTTTAAGGAGATTATCCTTTCTGGGGATCTGATTCATTAGTCTTATCCAGCTAATTTGCATGGTGCCCCCCCATTGTACGAGATAAATCCTTCTCATGGTTAGGATAAATCTGACCACTTGGCGACCCTGTTTAATGCTGAGGTCCGTGGATTTCCTGCTGATTTTAGTGATGACTTTTCTAGATTTTTCGTCAACCTACAGCTGGTCCGGACGACAACTTCATGACCTAAATCAAGAAGCGCGTGTCTTTTTCGGAAGACTTTACTTCCTTTTAATGATGGAATTGATTCATCGTGTAGATCCATCTCTTCTTTTCTTTCATTGGGTAAAACAGTTTAGTTTAGTCCAAAGCAAAAGTATTTTCAGTTATTTGTTACAGATATATGTGACATATGTTTAAAATAACTTGGTAAATTTTCCCACACTTGGCTTTTGTTTTTTCTTTTTATCGTCCTCTATTCCATTTTAAATGAATTTTAACATTTTAATTTGTTTCTCAATTTATGTCCTTTCCGAGGTAACAATAATTTCGGTGTTAAAACCTAGTTTTATCGTTCATAAATATGTATAAACATGATTTTGAATTCATTTAATTGAAAATTTTGAAAAATTTTACTAGAATTGGGTAGTCAGTATATAAGACTAGGGCTGTTCTTTTTTATCAGAGAGCACTAGATTCTAATACAACTACTGCTTTACTAGTATTTTTAATGGTAACCAAGTGTTTAATATAAAAATTTTAAAATCCGAAAGAATTTAATCCCTTCCCACACTTAAGATCTTGCAATGCCCTCATTTGCAAGAAATCAGTAACAATTTAAATTATTGAGGGTGATTTGTGTGAAAATGATTAAATTTTTACCAAAGTTTCCAAATATATTGGCGTTTGTTTGCTGAATGATAAATGGTGCACATCATTTGTTCATTCCGTCTTGTTGTTATTTCACATATATTTTGCATCTTGTCGTCAAAATTAGTTGCTTTTGCTGAACTTAATGCCAGTCTTTGAAAATGCGTTGTTTTACCCTGTTGTGTACATAAGATAAACTGCAAACATATATACATATTTTTGAAGTTTGGTATATTACCCCACGTTCAAAAATTATTAAAGTCTAATAATAAAAGTTAGACAATTATAAAAATGATTACAATATTAACAAAAATATTAAACGTATCAATAATTACAAATTACAAAAAAAAAAAAATAATAATAAACTAAGGATGATATTGGTACCAATAGGGGTTCCAGGTATAACCATAAGTGCTATAGAATGCTTCGGCAGGATCATACGTAGGATATGGTGGCTGCATCTCTATCGACCAAGGAGGGAAGACGGGTTTCGGTGTAGGAATATAGTTTCTACCTATATGTTGGCAATGCGCTATGATCTGGTTCTGATGAACTTGCCAATCTTCAAATGCTCTCTGTCTAGCATTTTCGTATTCCTGAGAAGCTATAAACCTATGCATTTCTTGCATCTCATTCCCCCCTCCTACATTACCTTGTTCCTGGTTTCTCTCCACCTGTGGATGTCTACCATGGTATCGTACTGCGGCGTTATTTCGCCGCTTCAAAACTTTCGCACCATGGTATACATTTAAACCTATAGTGTCGCGGGGTTCCGGCTCTTCTAGTAATAATCCCCCCCGACTTATATCCACACCGAGATATTCACCAATCAAAGTAATAAAAATACCACCTCCTATTATGCTATGTGGTCGCATCCCCCGAACCATAGCTGATAAATAATAACCCACACAATATGGTATACTTACAGCGCTCTGTGGGTCTCGAATACACATATGGTAAAACAAATCTTGTTCATTTACCTTTTCTTTGTTTTTACCCCTTTGTGTAATCGAATTAGCTAAAAACCTATGTATTACTCTTAATTCGGCTCTATCTATATCCAAATAAGAGTAGTTTCCCCCTTTGAAACGGTGATGGCTTGTCATTTGACTCCACACACCGTGTGTATCAAAATTCTCATCTATCCTTCTACCGTTTAGTATCAATCCTCTACAATCGGCAGACGCTAACTCCTCAGGCGTATATATACGTAAAGCCTGAGCCATGTCCAGTAAAGACATGTGGCGCATCGAACCGCCTAACAAAAATCTAATAAAAGAACGGTCGGTTAAACTAGCTACCCGATCATTCAACTCTATACTACATAACAACTCTTCACACCATACTTTATATACAGGTCTGCGTATGGTGAATAAACATATCCAGTCATTAAAAGAAGAATTACCATACCTCTGTACAAGTAATTCCCTAATTGGCCCGGCCAATTCTACAGCTTCTAAGGGTCCCCATTCTATGACCCTCGGTACCTCAACAACCTTAGAGTGAAGAGTATGCAAACCCCGTTGATATTTTGGATAATCTATCCAAAGTCTGTCAAATCTCAGGTTCGGGTGCAATTCTTCCAAATGCATATCGGAAAAGGTCATGACTGGATGAGGTACATCCTGCTTGTAGTAGTTATCCACCTCCTGTTGTTCCAAATTCTCAGCAGGAGCATGGCGGGCTTGGGATGAAGATTCACCCCTTTCATTCTGCAAAACACATCAAACACAAATTTTGTGCATCCAAATATGCATTAGTGTCAGCAAAATCATCAATCAAAATAATTACAATGACATTATCAATTTATATCAAACTTAAGCTTATTTTCACATTTTTATCAAATCTACACTTTTTCAAATAAGCATATACGAAAATTTTCGCCAAGTTCATAAGCATTCAACTCAAATAACATGTCAAAATAATCATTACTAGCAATTAAACAAGTCTCAAATGGCATTATCTTTCAAAAATCAAGTTCATGAATTTTGGACTTGAAAAAGTCCACTTTAATTCTCAAAATCATGTTTAGGCTCAAAGTTTGGATCATTTAACTACCTAGACATGTTACACTACTCAATTTAGCAACAATTCATGACAAAAATCGGCCATAACCTGTTTATATCAAAAAGCCCCAAATTGCTCAAGAACACAAACCCTAGATTATTCAAAATTTGAAGTTTAAGGCTTCTAATCATGTTAAACAGCATCAATCTAGGTTATACAAGCATAATACATAAACAATTTAAGTCTAATTACACTAAAAAGCATCAAAATTAAATTGGGGAAAAAATAGCTCAAGAACACCAAAATTCGGATTAAATGGTGTTTAGGTGTAGAAATTTACCGTTTTTCTTGAGAAATTCTTAGATAGCATCCTTCTCAACATGATTTTAGCAAAAAAATTTGGTGATTAACGGTTAAAAATTGGGATTTTTGGGGGTGATTTTCGGGTTTTTTCGGGTCTGTTTTCGAGCTGTATTTCGCAGTGTTTTTTGAGTGTGGGAGAGTGATTAGTTCGTGCAGCTCTTTTATTTTTTTTCTGGGTTTTGGTCCCTCCGCGAGTCGCGGAGGTTTTTCACTTCAAACTCCGCGAGTCGCGGAGTTTGCTCTTTTTTTTTTTTATAATCTTTAACTTTTGAAAACAATTAAGAAATTAATTTTAAAATTTTGTTTCCCTTGTTATTTAGGATGAGGTCGTTTCGGATCGATGTCCTAGTCCGTCCCTCGACAAAATTTTAAAATTTATCTTTTTGTAGCGATTGTTTTAAAAGCTAAGATTTTTGGGTTTTTTCAATGTTTTTGGCATACTTTAAATCAATAAGATTAAAAATAATGATAATAAAAGTTCTCGTCCCTCCCTCGGGTAAAGCAATTTCGGTTCAAAGACCTAGTCTTCAACTTACGACGAATTTTAAAAATCATATTTTTAACTTAATGAGATAAAGTAAATTTTTGTTTTTAAATTCACACAACTTAAATATAAAATTCAAAATTAAAAATTAAAAATTAAAAATTCACACCAAACTTAAAATTTGAATTGCATAAAATTAAAATTTCATATTTTAAAAATTAAAAATTCACACCAAACTTAATTTAAAAATTCATATTATAAATTCATACCAAACTTATATTAATTTTTCAAATATTTACAATTTTAAATATATTGTTTTTACAAAGTTTACAATATTAATTTAAGATTTAAATATTAATTTTAAAAACATGGTAAAAATAAAATTAAAAATCTTTTTGTCTTTTTATCCCACTTTAATCAATCAAATATTATCAAAAATATGCGCCCCTCTTTTCGGTAAAGTAATTTCGGTTCCAAGACCTAATTTAACTCATGACGAATTTTTGAAATATTTTGGGTTGATTGATTAAAGATATTTATACCTTAAGAATAAACGTTAAATTTCGCAGTGATGTAATAAATTTTTGAATGATATCAATAATTTCGGTCGCCAAACCTAATTTTATTCAATACCAATTTAATACTTTTTAGCGAACAAATTAGCGTTTATTATCAAAAGGTTAAAAATAAAAATAAAAATAAAAACTGTACAGACATACCTGTGAAATAGATTTCTTAGTTATATGATCTATTCCATTCATAAGATAGTCGGTTTAATTGGTTTTCCATGGTTCCAAAGGCGTAACCTCGAGCATTCAGTGTCTTTTCTTCTAAACATATGAACGGTCCGTCTCTGCATAAAGTAACAAATTCGGTATTTGAATAGGTTTGATTATTTGAACATTTACCTCCATGTGACCATTTTCCGCATTTGTGACATCGTTCTAGGTGTCGTGCTCTTCTTTTCGCTGCGGATTTTGATTTTCCTTTACCAAATTGTAACTTATTATCTTCGCATCTGGATCCTTTTCTAACTCCGTCCATTCTTTCTCTGATTACTGATACTAATTCGCTCGGTAGTATGTCATTATTTCTTTTAGTGATCAAAGCGTGTAGCATTAGACCATGGTTTAGTTCACAGGCAGTCTTCATTTCGTAAAAACCTAAAAAAAATAAAAATTCAGAATGGGGGGAGAAGACTAGTTCTTTAGGGTCTGCTAGGGAAAGACCATACGTGTTCCATTTTCGAGAACTACACGAAAACAGACAATCTAACTCTAACAGAAATATATATTATCCTTTAAAGACTTGATTCTCCCCACACTTAGTTAGCTGTGGTGTCGAAATTGTGATTAACTTCGCTGTCGACTTCCATCGGACCATGTATGTAATGTTTAACTCTGTGACCATTAACTTTAAATTCAATCCCATTTGAATTTATCAATTCTATCGTTCCGTATGGGAAAACTCTTTTGACTATGAATGGTCCAGACCATCTTGATTTCAATTTTCCAGGAAATAGCTTGAATCGTGAATTGAAAAGAAGAACTCTGTCTCCTTCTTTAAATTCTTTTGAACTTCTGATTCTTTTATCATGCCATTTCTTCGTTCTTTCTTTATAGATTAACGAATTATCGTATGCTTCATGTCTTAATTCTTCTAATTCGTTTAGTTGACTTAATCGTAGACGTCCGGCTTCATGTAAATCAAGATTACATGTCTTCAAAGCCCAAAATGCTTTGTGTTCAATTTCTACTGGAAGATGACATGCTTTTCCATAAACAAGTCTAAAAGGTGTGGTTCCAATTGGAGTTTTGTAGGCTGTTCTAAAAGCCCAAAGTGCATCCTCCAATTTAATGGACCATTCCTTCGGATTTGATCCTACGGTTTTCTCTAGAATACGTTTTAAAGCTCGGTTGGTATTTTCAACTTGTCCACTTGTTTGTGGATGATATGCGGTGGAGATTTTATGAGTTACTCCATATCTTTTAAGAACTTTCTCAAGTTGATTATTACAGAAATGAGTTCCCCGATCACTTATTAAAGCTTTCGGTGTTCCAAACCTTGCAAAAAGACGTTTTAAAAAGTTGACTACAACTCGTGCATCGTTAGTTGGGAGAGCTTGTGCTTCCGCCCATTTAGATACATAATCAATGGCTACGAGTATATATAGATTATTATGAGATTTTGGAAATGGACCCATAAAGTCAATACCCCAAATGTCAAATACTTCACATACTTGGATGACATTTTGTGGCATTTCATCACGTTGACTTATTTTTCCGGTCCTTTGACATGCATCACAGGATTTGCAAAGAAGGTGTGCGTCTTTGTAAATTGTAGGCCAATAGAATCCAGCTTCATAAACTTTTCTTGCTGTTAGTTGAGGCCCATAATGCCCTCCTGTTGGTCCTGTGTGACAATGGTTTAAAATTTTACTAGCTTCATCTCCAAATACACATCGGCGTATTATTCCATCGGGACAACTTTTAAACAGATGTGGATCTTCCCAGAAATAGTGTTTTATATCACTGAAGAATTTCTTTCGTCTTTGGTACGATAATCCTTTTTCAAGGAATCCACAAACTAAGTAGTTTGCATAGTCTGCAAACCATGGGATTTCTTTATAATCTATCTTCAATAGATATTCATCAGGAAAGTTGTCTTGTATGGCCGATTCATTTAGAACTTCTAATTCGGGATTTTCAAGACGAGAAAGATGATCAGCGGCGAGATTTTCTGCTCCTCTTTTATCTCGGATTTCAATATCAAACTCTTGTAAGAGTAAGATCCAATGGATTAATCTTGGTTTAGCATCTTGTTTTGAAAATAGGTATCTAAGAGCAGAATGGTCGGTATAGACCACCGTTTTTGCTAGAACGAGATATGATCGAAATTTGTCAAAAGCAAAGACAATAGCAAGGAGTTCTTTTTCAGTAGTTGTATAGTTCGTTTGTGCTCCTTGTAATGTCTTACTAGCATAATATATAGGTTGAAATCGTTTTTCAATCCTTTGTCCTAAAACGGCTCCCATTGCAAAATCACTTGCATCGCACATTAGTTCAAATGGTAGATTCCAATTTGGTGTTATCATGATCGGTGCATTAGTGAGTTTCTCTTTAAGAATATTAAAAGATTTGATACAGTCATCTGAAAAGATAAATGGCGCATCCTTTTCTAGGAGTTTATTCATAGGAGTGGCAATTTTAGAAAAATCTTTTATGAAACGTCGGTAAAAACCGGCATGCCCTAGAAAACTCCTAACTCCTCTAACATTGGTGGGATGTGGAAGTTTAGCAATTACATCTACTTTAGCTCTATCCACTTCAATTCCTTCTTTTGAAATTTTATGTCCAAGAACGATGCCTTCTTTAACCATGAAATGACATTTCTCCCAATTAAGTACTAGATTTGATTTTTCGCATCTAATTAGCATTCGTTCCAGATTAACTAGACATGATTTAAATGTATCACCGAAGACTGAAAAGTCATCCATGAATACTTCCATGCATTCTTCTATCATGTCATGAAAAATCGCCATCATACACCTTTGAAAGGTTGCAGGGGCGTTACAAAGTCCAAATGGCATTCTTTTGTAAGCAAAAGTACCATAAGGGCACGTGAATGTGGTTTTCTCTTGATCTTCGGGTGCTATTGGAATTTGAAAATATCCGGAAAATCCATCTAGAAAACAATAGTAACTATTTCCGGCTAATCTTTCCAACATTTGATCTATGAAAGGTAAGGGAAAGTGATCTTTTCTGGTGGCGTCATTTAATTTTCTATAATCAATACATACACGCCATCCTGTTACAGTCCTAGTAGGAATAAGCTCATTTTTCTCATTTATAATGACAGTCATACCACCCTTCTTAGGTACGCATTGAACTGGGCTTACCCATGGACTATCAGAGATTGGATAAATTAAACCTGCATCTAGCAGTTTAATAATCTCTTTCTTAACTACATCTTGCATATTAGGATTTAGTCTTCGTTGGCGTTGCACATACGTTTTATGACCTTCTTCCATAAGGATTTTATGTGTGCAATACGAAGGACTTATTCCTTTAATATCATGAATCTTCCATGCAATGGCTGGTTTATGAGCTTTCAACACAGAAATGAGTTGTGATTTCTCATTTTCAGTAAGAGAAGACGATATTATTACAGGTAATTCAGATTCACCATGTAAATAAGCGTATTCCAAATGGTTTGGAAGTGGCTTTAACTCTAATTTCGGAGGTTCTTCTATCGATGATTTATATCGATATCTGTCTTCTTCTTTTAGCATTTGAATTTCTTCTGTTGTTGGTTCATATCCATTAGCTATAAGTGTAGCTAACATTTCAGCTTCATCAATTGGTTCATTACCTTCTCCTAAAGAACATTCTCCCGTTCCTTGTAATTCTGGAAATTCTTCTAATAATTCTGCATGTGCATCTATAGTTTGAATATAATAACATGTATCATCTGCAGATTGTGGTTGTTGCATTGCTCTATCAACTGAAAAGGTAACACTCTCATCCTCTATACTTAGGGTCAGTTTCTTACCGAACACGTCTATCATTGCTTTAGCCGTGTTTAAGAATGGTCTTCCTAATATGAGAGGAACTTGAGAATCTTCTTCCATGTCCAAAACAACAAAGTCTACTGGAAATACTAAAGTACCAACTTTAACTAGCATGTTCTCCATTATCCCTCTAGGATATTTTATTGATCTATCGGCTAGTTGTATGCTTATTCTGGTTGGTTTCAATTCTCCAAGGTCTAGTTTAGCGTATAGTGAATACGGCATTAGATTTATACTAGCACCTAAGTCTGCCAATGCTTCTATTGAACTAAGACTACCCAGAAAACATGGAATTGTGAAACTTCCTGGATCAGATAATTTTTCTGGTATCTTATTCAACAGCACTGCTGAACAATTAGCATTCATAGTAACAGCCGAGAGTTCTTCCATTTTCTTTCTATTCGTGATTAGATCTTTCAAGAATTTAGCATATCTTGGCATTCCTGAAATCACATCAATGAAAGGAAGATTTACATTTATCTGTTTAAACATATCCAAGAATTTGGATTGCTCGGCTTCAAGTTTTTCCTTCTTCATTTTACTCGGGTAAGGAAGTGGTGGTTGGTATGGTTTAACATAAGGTTTATCCTTAACTGTGTTATCTTCATTAACCTTCTCAACTACCGGTTCTTTTTCCTTATCTTGATCAGGTTGTGGTTCTTGTGGAGTAGGAATAGTTTCATCAAAAGTTACAGGTATTTCAGGTGATTTAAGTGTTGTACCACTTCTTGTGGTAATAGCTTTAGCTGTTTCATTCCGGGGGTTAGCATTTGTATCACTAGGTAAACTTCCCGGTTTTCTTTCACCTATTAACCTTGCTAGGTTACTTACTTCTTATTTCAGATTTTGAATAGAAGCTTGTTGATTTCTAAATGCTTGAGCATTTTGTTCATTGGTTTGTTTTTGAGATGTGAAAAACTGCGTTTGAGTTTCAACTAGCTTTGTCATCATATCTTCTAAATTTGGTTTTTTATCATCGGTTTGTTGTGGTGGTTTGTTTTGAAAATTTGGTCTTTGCTGATTGTAAGTATTATTGGATACTTGTTGATTGCTAGGACCTTGTTGGTTATTGTATGGAATATTTCGGTTATAATTCTGGTTTTGATTGTAAATCGGTCTTGGCGGTTGATAATTATTCTGATAATTATTTCCAGGCCTTTGGTTTATGTATGAAATATTCTCTCTTTGTTCCATTGTTAATTCAATACTGAGACAATCTTTTGTCAAATGTGGTCCTCCACACTGCTCACAACTAATTCGTATTGAGTGAATATCCTTAGTCATCTTTTCCATTCGTCTCTCGAAAGCATCTATCTTTGCCGAAATGGAATCTAAGTCATGGCTAGAATCGGCTCTAGCTGCTTTAGATGATCTAATGATGTCTTTTTCTTGGTGCCACTCATGTGAGTGGGAAGCAGTGTTATCAATAATTTTGTAAGCATCAGTTTCGGTTTTCTTCATAATAGAACCACCAGCTGCTATATCTATATCTTTCCTTGTAGTGATGTCGCATCCTTGGTAGAATATTTGTACTATTTGACAGGTGTCTAAACCATGTTGCGGACATCCTCTTAACAACTTTCCATATCTTGTCCACGCCTCATATAGAGTTTCATTTGGCTTCTGTGTGAACGTAACAATTTCTGCTTGAAGTCTTACGGCTTTAGATGCAGGAAAGAATTGTTTAAGAAATTTGTCAATTAAAACATCCCATGTATCAATCGCCCCTTCAGGTAACGATTCCAACCAATCTTTGGCTTCTCCCTTTAAAGTCCAGGGAAATAACATGAGATATATCTGTTCATCCTCCACTTCTCGTATTTTAAATAGTGTGCAGATCCTATTAAAGGTACGTAGATGTTCATTTGGATCTTCCTTCGGCGCACCACTAAATTGGCATTGATTAGTCACCATGTGTAGAATTTGTCCTTTGATTTCATAATCTGGCGCATTAATGTCTGGATGAGTAATTGCGTGACCTTGGCCAGTGCGTTTAGCTCTCATTCGGTCTTCCATACTTAGAGGTTCCAGATTCTCCATAATTGAATTTGTTGAATCGGTATCACTAGATGATTCTGTTTTAATGGTTCGTTCCTCAACAATCTCTGTTTGAATGATTGGTGGTTCCGGAGGAAAGTTTAATGGTTCAGGATCTATGAACCGTTCCTGAATATTCTCTGGATTCTCAATTGTGAGGTTGGGTTCAAAAAATGGATTATCGGAAATTTGAACTGAAGTACTTGGTCGACTGGATGACGATTCTAAGGAAAAATCAACGGCGGTTATATTTGTTAAACGATGTCTTGATCGAGTTACAGGTGGTGAACGTACAAAAGGTGGTGAACGTCTTGCTCGGTGCATTCACTGAATATCCTATTAGTTTTAAAAAGGAAAGAAAAATTATAATAAGTTATCCAATCAATAGACTTTTCTGATTTTGCCCACGTTTCGAATAGCCAAAAGATGCAGCAGAGGGGCAGGATTCGTTTGGTCTCAATATAATTGAGGACTGTTTGGCTCCAATAACCCGGTCCACGTACAAATCCAACTATTACTACGAACCAGAAAATTTTGATGTCTATTAATTTAACCACTTAAAATAAATTTTCGTAATTTTAAGAAATTTAGATAAGAAGTAGAAAAAAATTCTAAGTCCTAAAAACTAGAATGGCGAGAAATAAGAAAGAAAAAGAATTCGTCAAAAAAGGTCGAAAAAGAAAAATGGTTGAAAAATAAAAGGTGACGGAAAAATAAAAGAAACTTATAAAACTTAAAAATACTTGACTAACCTAACCTTATTACTACAACTAACTTAAAATTATAATCGCAAATTGAAATTACTAATTGGAATGATAATTGATACATAGTAAAAGGTCTAAAAATATTAAAGCTTACAAGAAAAACTAAATCCCAAATGGAAATAACTTAAAAAGAAACTAAAACTTAAAAAGGCGTCGCAAAATTCTAAAGCACCTAAATCTTAGTCTAAAGAAAAAGCACTTAAGGAATTCTACGGCAAAGCCTAAAAATCTAGGAGTAAAAATAACTATAGCAAAAACTAAGTTTAAAATTAAATATGAGCTAAAAATACAAAAGTTATGCTACAACGATTAAAAAGTGACAAAATATAAAAATATACAAAAAGTTGTAAAAAGTACAATTTTTATAAAAATATTATTTTTATATTATTTATTTTATTAAACTATTAATTTAATTAAACTTAATAAACTAAAATATAAATTAAATAAAACTTAAATTAAACTAAAACTAATAATAATAATAATAATAATTAAGGTTAAATAATAATAATAATTAATTAATACCCGTAATTAATGCAGGATTAGGGTTTCTGTTCGCGTGTCAGAGAAGCTCCGCGACTTGCGGTATTTAATGCTTCAAACCCCGCGACTCGCGGGGTTCAGAAATTCAGTTGACAGATTTAATCTTCAACGCGTTTTTTTCTTTATTTATTTATTTTTATTTTCTGTTTTCTTTTTTTTTTTTTTTAAATAAAAGATATTAAAATTAAACTTATATTTTTATAAACTAAAATAAAAATAAAGAAACTTATAAAACTTAAATATTTAACAAAATCTAAAAAAAATACTTATATTTTTGTTTTTCTTTTTATGTTTTCGAATAATTAAAACGTATTTTTACAAAAGCGAATTTTTAATAGAAGTAAGCTAAAAAAAATTTTTTTTTATTTTTTTTTTATTTTTTTGGTGTTTCCGGCGTTTAGAAAGATTCCCCGGCAGCGGCGCCAAAAATAACTTGATGTGAAGCGAGGTGTATATAAAATAGTTATTATTTTACTAGGAAAACACTATTAAATACGATACAATTTTACACAAGATATTTATTTATTTATAGAATGGATATACTTAAACCTTGCTACAACACTTATAGGCAGTGTACCTAATCGTACAGTAGTGTAGTTTTTAGTAAGTCCGGTTCGTTCCACAGGGAAATCTTTAAACAAAGCTCAACGTTATATTAGTTTACTTTTATAAAAATACAAATATATATATAAGTAATATTATTATTATAAAGGGGGGTTTTTACCGTTTAATGACCGGTTTGTCGATTTTAAGACTTTAGTCGCAGTTAAAACCTAATGTAAAATATAAAATGAATACAAGACTTAAATTAAAGCGTAAAGTAAATAATGATAATGAAATTGCGAATAATAAAAGTGCGATAAAATAAACTTGCGATAATTAAAAAGTACGATAATTAAAAGTGCGATAAAATAAAATAAATAAAAGTGCGATAATTAGAAGTGCAATTAAATATAAAATAAAGGAAATTAAATATGAAATAAAAGAATTATGCTTATTTAAACTTCCGTAATCATGATGTTTGACGTGTTGATTTTAGTTTTATGCCCATGGGTTAATTGTCCTTTGTCCTGGATTATTTAATATGTCCGTCTGGTTTTTGTCCATAACAGTCCATCAGTCATAAATATAAATTGCAAGTGTCCTTGTCAAATTATTATTATACCCGAAGATAAATATTCCAACTAATTGGGGATTCGAATTGTAACAAGGTTTTAATACTTTGTTTAATGAATACACCAGGTTATCGACTGCGTGTAAACCAAGGTTTTACTACTTTGTTAACAATTACACCAAATACCCTTGAATGTAATTTCACCCCTGTTTTAATTATTCTAGTGGCTATTAATCCATTCCCGTGTCCGGTTAAATGAACGATTATTCGTACATATAAATACCCCGCCCATCGTGTCCGATCGAGTGTATATGGTAATTTATAGGGACGCCCAATTGTAAATCTTTATATTAACATTAACAAACTTTCATTTAGTTAAACAAATATAAAGCCCATTAATAGCCCATAGTCTAATTTCCACAAGTGTCGTTCTTTTGTCCAAACCCCAATTATGGTACAAAGCCCAATTACCCAATTTTAGTAATTAGCCCAACATCATGATTACTTCGTTTTAAATAAGCATAATAATAACTTAGCTACGAGACATTAATGTAAAAAGGTTGAACATAACTTACAATGATTAAAAATAGCGTAGCGTTACACGGACAGAATTTCGACTTACACCCTTACAACATTCGCTAACATACCCTTATTATTAGAATTAAAATTAAAATTAAAATATAAATTATATATATATATATAAGTTTTACGTATGAAGAGGAAGAAAAAGATGATTAAATTTGATCAGAATTCGGTTGGCTTTATAGCCAGAGTTGAAAATTGGGGCTCCGCGACTCGCGGCAAAAACCCCTTCAAACTCCGCGAGTCGCGGAGATAGTATTTACAGCTCAGTCCTTGGAGTTTTCTCTGCCGACGGTTTTTAATATATATATATAATATATATATAATTAATATAATTAATTATATATTATATTATATTTATATACATAGTTAACTTGTAATTTTTAGTCCGTTGCGTCGAGCGTTAAGAGTTGACTCTGGTCCAGGTTCCGGATTTTCGAACGTCCTCGCGTACAATTTAATATCTTGTACTTTGCGTTTTGAATCTTGTACTTTTGTAATTTCGAGACGTTTCTTATCAATAATTGGAACCTTTTTGATTGTCTTTTGTACTTTTGAGCTTTTTGGTCGTTTGCGTCTTCAAATCGTCGAATCTGTCTTTTGTCTTCACCTTTTATTATTTAAACGAATATCACTTGTAAATAGAACAATTGCAACTAAAAGCTTGTCTTTCTTGAGGAATAATGCTATGAAATATATGTTCGTTTTTAGCATTATCAATAACCGTAAACGACCTTAATCGTTGAAAGTTTGATGATAGAGAATAATATGTTGGAAAAGCTCAGAAACGTTGGAACTGAAAAACGGATAGAGTTAACCATGAAGGAGACCAAGGACAAATACAAGGACCATACCCTATATTCAAAGAATCTAGATAATTCTAGATCCGTTGAAATCTTTAGAGAATATCTTGCCCCGAAGTCATGTTAAAATCTTGCGGAAAATCTTTCTCCATCAACCATCGAACTTAGAAATTCCAAAATATCATCATCAATATCTTTGATATTTCTGAGGATATTTTCAAAAATATTCTCGTCCTAAATTATATACCTCTTCGTGCTTCCTGTGTATCATTATATTGGAAACATTCAAGAGAAAATTTAGTACCGAAAAGCAGATTATACGAAACTATGAAGAAAGCCGTGGACAAATCACAAAGAATAAGTTTGACTTCAAAGAATCTAAATGATTCAATGTCTGCTGAAGTCTTTAGCGAATATCTTGCTCGTTACTTTAAACCCTTGCAGACATTAGTCTCCATCATTCTCTAATCTTAGATATTCAAAGATATTATCGTACCTTTCATTATAAATATCCACCATATTTTTGAAGATATTTTTATAATTATTCTTATCTAAAATCATTAATCTCTTTGTACTATCAGTATTACAACATATAGAAGCTGTTAGTTTCTATATTCTGTAAACTTTCAAGCTTAAAGTATGAATGTTATTGAAGTAATGTTGGGAACTGATGCATGAGTTAGTATAATATAAGGATACTTGATCAACGTGATTATATTACAGTAAGTCATGCTGAGTTTCTAAACGGAACATGATGATTCACAGATTATAACGTCATCATGTGCCATGTTACATGACTCGTTCATTCTACTTCACCTCCGAACATATCAAGAAAATATATTCTTGATAGTTCTATTCTCAGTGATTCTGGTAATTTGACAAATCAAATCATGCTATTACGTTATTTCTTGTTTAGAACATTAAGTTCACTTGAAACTCCATACTTACGAATTTTGGACCGTTACTCGCTTTACTAGAGGTCGAGAAAACAATAAAAAGGCAAGGAGATTCAAAATATAAGAGAAAATATAAAGCCCAATAACAACACATAAATTACAAACCGTGTATATCAATGATTATCGCAACATAAAGACACGGGAGAATTAAAAACACTATAACCCGAAGGGCGAAGTAGAAGAAAGCAGATTCCTCTGGTGGAAGTTGGAAAAGGAGAATGATTATTGCGATAGTAAGGATGAGGACAAGGATTAGAGATGGATTAAGCATTTTCACAATCTTTGGATGTATGAACTAAGAAAGAAAGTATAAGAATAGTGAAAATAATGGAACGGAAAAAGTTTAATTTATAAAGGAAATATCAGACGTAGAAATTGGGACAGATCACCGTATTTAATTAAAGAGATCTTAATTTCCATAAATCCCGAAGAATCAGATCTTATAGATCTTCAAGATTTTCTTTTTAATCCCTTGAATTCCGGAATTCAAACCTGACTACGTCAAAAGTTAAAAACAAATCTTTGTTTCTCATTTCATTCTTTTGTGAATAGCTTCACTCGTGCTATTCGATTAATCAAATTATTTTATCCATATTACTCAATGATGATAAAACTCTATTTATCAACTCATATTCGTCATAAAAATATTTTTATTGTTAGCCATGACCACCTCACTCAAATTTCGGGACGAAATTTCGTTAACGGGTAGGTACTGTAGTGACCCGGAAATTTCCGATCAAATTTAAACTTTAATCTTTATATGTTTCCGACACGATAAGTAAAATCTGTAATATTGAGCCTCGAAAGTTTTGAAATTTATATTCTTGTAATCAATTACCCTTTGACCATGCCCGACGATTCACGAACAGATGTGTGTAAGAAAATATATATATATATATATATATATATATATATATATATATATATATATATATATATATATATATATATATATATATATATATATATATATATATATATATGTATGTAAATATAAGTGTATATATAATAATTTGAATTAATAAAATACTATCCAATCAATTGAAATTAAAAATGTAAAATAATATACAGAGTATTTAAGTTACTGTTAAAATAAAAAGATATATATATATAGGTATACGATTTTTATACATACTTAATAATATATGTAATAGTTTGACATAATAATATACGATTTAATTGCTTAAACTAAATAAGTAAAATAAATACAATTTACTTATTTAAATAGGAAATGAAAAGTAGAACACAAAATAATGAAATTGTTATGAATCTATATAAATATATATATATATATATATATATATATATATATATATATATATATATATATATATATATATATACATACATACATACATATTACATAAATAATAATAGGTGATATTAAAATATTAACTTTAAATACAAATTAACACAAAATTTTGTTGTTGAAATACTAATAATTGTATTATTATTACTGTTATAATTGTAAAGTTATCAAAGTAAAAATTTTATATATAAAGATTAATTAAAAGTATAATATAGTGGTAATTTAAATGTCACTAGTTATTATTATTATTAAGAATTTCATTATTAACATTGTTATTAATAGTATTTAATTATTATCATTATTAATGTATGTATTATTATAAAAACTATCATTTATATTACTACTACTAATATTATCATTATTATAAATATAAATTTTGTATTAATATGATTGTTATTATTACGATTACTATTTTGTTATTATTAGTATTTTTTTAGGATTAATATTAATAACTATTATTATTATTATTATAAATTATAATTTCATTTATATTTATGAAAACCAAAGACAACACATAAATAATTACACGAATTATGAGCATCACTTTCAACCTTGTAAAGTTTTGTTGCTATCTTCAATCCGTTAGCTGTCCATGTCAATCACGATCTCAAACAAAAGAACTCAAGTATTATATAGGCAACTGAGAAGGAATTAAAAACAGATACATACAAACTCAGTTTTCTTTCAATATCTACTTTTATTTTTTTTTGTTCCCTGGATGGAATTTCCTGCCGATGCTCCTAAATTATATAAAGAATCAATTAAGTTGTGTTGATAAGAAAATTCATTCAACTCTCTGTCATCAAATATCACATATAACTGGTACTAGTTTATTTTGAATCAATTTAATCAATTTTTTTTATACGAAACTCGATACCTCTGTATATATAATTTTTTTTTAAATCTCGAATGCAAACAGAATTTTCAAAATGTAAGAATGCAGCTACGTTAGTAATCCTTTACTTAAACTATCTGCAAGTTTTCAAATCCTAATTTGCGAAATCAAAGATTAATTTCGGAGTCAAAGTTATTTTTTTAAAAAGTCAACGAAATTGTTCTTGAAGAAATTCGGGTTCGTATTTATGTTTCAACTTCAATTAACGATTTCTATAGTTTCAAATAAAGATTTCAGACCAAATTCGTATTATAACTTTTGTCTAAAACTTTCACAAAATGAAAATCATATTTTTTTTACTTATAGCAGCGACATCAGCGTATTTTTTTTATTTATATTTTTTTTTCTTTTTCAATCCATGGTATCACATATTTATGATTCTATGTTTATATTAAAGCCTAAAACTAAAATGATAATTCGTTTTGAACTTGGGTGGAATTGTTTTGATTCATTGAAGAAGATGAAGAAATAGGGGAAACAGAAAGCAAGTGTTAAATAAAATTGGACATGGGTTTATTTCGGAAAAAGGGCTTCAGCCCAACTGGTTTCAGGAGGTGTTGGGGTATCGAGAGGTTGTGGGTTCGAGTCCCGCTTGGTGTGTTTTGGTGCAATTCTTTTTAAAGAAGGGTTCTAAGGTAGTTCTTTAATTTTAAAAATCATTATTTATATTATTATGGTTATTATTATTAATTATTATTATTAGTACTTGTATCAAAATTATTATTATTATTATTAAGTAGTGGTATTGTTATTATTAGTTATTATTATTATGACTACAATTCCAATTATAAATAAGATTAATATTATTACCATTTTGTTACCAAGTAACATCACTAAATATTATTAGGGTTATTATTATTATTATTATTAATATTATCATTATTACCAAAAAAAAAAAAAAAAAATACAACTTCTTATTTATTATTATTTTATCAAATAACTACTAGTTATATAAAACTATACTTAATACATATAACATAACTATATAATACATAAAATGAATATATCTATAAAACATATAAGTTATCAATATAAGAATGATATCACTAATAAATATATATATTAATTCGTTCGATTACAAGTACATGTTTTAATAAATATACAAATAATATAGGTTCGTGAATCCGAGGCCAACCCTGCATTGTTCAGTTGTTTAATGTCGTCATATGTATTTTTACTACAAAATACAGTATGGTGAGTTTCATTGATCCCTTTTTACTCATTACATTTTTGGGCTGAGAATACATACAAATGCTTTATTAACTGTTTTACAATATTTATATGTGTGAGTTTCATTTGCTCCCTTTTTACTCATTACATTTTTGGGCTGAGAATACATGCAATGTTTAAATAACTGTTTTTACAATATTTATATGTGTGAGTTTCATTGATCCCTTTTTAAATGCTTTTGCAATATATATTTTTGGGACTGAGAATACATGCGCTGTTTTTATAACTGTTTTACGGAATAGACACAAGTAATTGAAACTACATTATATGGTTGAATGATCAAAAATGGATATGCCCCTTTTTATTAAGTCTGGTAATCTAAGAATTAGGGAACAGACACCCTAATTGACGCGAATCCTAAAGATAGATCTATCGGGCCCAACAAGCCCCATCCAAAGTACCGGATGCTTTAGTACTTCGAAATTTATATCATGTCCGAAGGAGGATCCCGGAATGATAGGGGATATTCTTATATGCATATTGTTAATGTCGGTTACCAGGTGTTCAATCCATATGAATGATATTTTTGTCTCTATGCACGGGACGTATGTTTATGAGAAATGGAAGTATGAAATCTTGTGGTCTATTAAAATTATGAAATGATTATTTATGTTAAACTAATGAACTCACCAACCTTTTGGTTGACACTTTAAAGCATGTTTATTCTCAGGTACGAAAGAAATCTTTCGATGTGCATTTGATCATTTTAAATATATTACTTGGAGTCATTCATGATATATTTCAAAAGACGTTGCATTCGAGTCGTTGAGTTTATCAAGATCATTATTAATTCAATTATAGTTGGATATATTATGAAATGGTATGCATGTCTGTCAACTTTAGATATAATGAAAGATTGTCTTTTCAAAACGAATGCAATGTTTGTAAAATGTATCATATAGAGGTCAAGTACCTCGCGATGTAATCAACTGTTGTGAAACGTTTATAATCGATATGGACTTCGTCCGGATGGATTAGGACGGGTTATCACAGTACGAGCGAATGAATAAGGTTTAGAATCTGAGTTATGCTATAGCCGTGGTGAGATATTCGGGAAATGAGGGTAAAAATGGTGTTATGAACGGGTTCGCTGAAATGTCCCGTTCTTATTGATTAAAAACGTTCCATATTAATTGATTTCGTTGCGAGGTTTTGACCTCTATATGAGACATTTTTCAAAGACTGCATTCATTTTTAAAACAAACCATAACCTTTATTTCATAAATAAAGGATTAAAAAGCTTTACGTAGATTATCAAATAATGATAATCTAAAATATCCTGTTTACACACGACCATTACATAATGGTTTACAATACAAATATGTTACATCGAAATCAGTTTCTTGAATACAGTTTTTACACAATATCATACAAACATGGACTCCAAATCTTGTCCTTATTTTAGTATGCAACAGCGGAAGCTCTTAGTATTCACCTGAGAATAAACATGCTTTAAACGTCAACAAAAATGTTGGTGAGTTATAGGTTTAACCTATATATATCAAATCATAACAATAGACCACAAGATTTCATATTTCAATACACATCCCATACATAGAGATAAAAATCATTCATATGGTGAACATCTGGTAACCGACATTAACAAGATGCATATATAAGAATATCCCCATCATTTCGGGACACCCTTCGGATATGATATAAATTTCGAAGTACTAAAGCATCCGGTACTTTGGATGGGGCTTGTTGGGCCCAATAGATCTATCTTTAGGATTCGCGTCAATTAGGGTGTCTGTTCCCTAATTCTTAGATTACCAGACTTAATAAAAAGGGGCATATTCGATTTCGATAATTCAACCATAGAATGTAGTTTCACGTACTTGTGTCTATTTTGTAAATCATCTATAAAACCTGCATGTATTCTCATCCCAAAAATATTAGATTTTAAAAGTGGGACTATAACTCACTTTCACAGATTTTTACTTCGTCGGGAAGTAAGACTTGGCCACTGGTTGATTCACGAACCTATAACAATATATACATATATATCAAAGTATGTTCAAAATATATTTACAACACTTTTAATATATTTTGATGTTTTAAGTTTATTAAGTCAGCTGTCCTCGTTAGTAACCTACAATACACAATACAAGTTGTATACGTGTATACGTGTCTATGGTATCTCAAGATTACATAATATACAATGCAAGTTGATTAAGTTATGGTTGGAATAGATTTGTTACCAATTTTCACGTAGCTAAAATGAGAAAAATTATCCAATCTTGTTTTACCCATAACTTCTTCATTTTAAATCCGTTTTGAGTGAATCAAATTGCTATGGTTTCATATTGAACTCTATTTTATGAATCTAAACAGAAAAAGTATAGGTTTATAGTCGGAAAAATAAGTTACAAGTCGTTTTTGTAAAGGTAGTCATTTCAGTCGAAAGAACGACGTCTAGATGACCATTTTAGAAAACATACTTCCACTTTGAGTTTAACCATAATTTTTGGATATAGTTTCATGTTCATAATAAAAATTATTTTCCAAGAATAACGACTTTTAAATCAAAGTTTATCATAGTTTTTAATTAACTAACCCAAAACAGCCCGCGGTGTTACTATGACGGCGTAAATCCGATTTTACGGTGTTTTTCGTGTTTCCAGGTTTTAAATCATTAAGTTAGCAAATCATATAGATATAGAACATGTGTTTAGTTGATTTTAAAAGTCAAGTTAAAAGGATTAACTTTTATTTGCGAACAAGTTTAGAATTAACTAAACTATGTTCTAGTGATTACAAGTTTAAACCTTCGAATAAGATAGCTTTATATGTATGAATCGAATGATGTTATGAACATCATTACTACCTCAAGTTCCTTGGATAAACCTACTGGAAATGAGAAAAATAGATCTAGCTTCAAAGGATCCTTGGATGGCTTGAAAGTTCTTGAAGCAGAATCATGACACGAAAACAATTTCAAGTATGATTTTCACTCGAAATAAGATTGTTATAGTTATAGAAATTGAATTAAAGTTTAAATATGATTATTACCTTGTATTAGAAAGATAACCTACTGTAAGTAACAAAGGTTTCTTGATCTTGGATGATTACTTGGAATGGATTTAGAATACTTGGAAGTAAACTTGCAATCTTGGAAGTATTCTTGATTTTATGAAACTAGAACTTTTGGAATTTATGAAGAACACTTAGAACTTGAAGATAGAACTTGAGAGAAATCAATTAGACGAAGAAAATTGAAGAATGAAAGTGTTTGTAGGTGTTTTTGGTCGTTGGTGTATGGATTAGATATAAAGGATATGTAATTTTGTTTTCATGTAAATAAGTCATGAATGATTACTCATATTTTTGTAATTTTATGAGATATTTCATGCTAGTTGCCAAATGATGGTTCCCACATGTGTTAGGTGACTCACATGGGCTGCTAAGAGCTAATCATTGGAGTGTATATACCAATAGTACATACATCTAAAAGCTGTGTATTGTACGAGTACGAATACGGGTGCATACGAGTAGAATTGTTGATGAAACTGAATGAGGATGTAATTGTAAGCATTTTTGTTAAGTAGAAGTATTTTGATAAGTGTCTTGAAGTCTTTCAAAAGTGTATGAATACATATTAAAACACTAAATGTATATACATTTTAACTGAGTCGTTAAGTCATCGTTAGTCGTTACATGTAAATGTTGTTTTGAAACCTTTAGGTTAACGATCTTGTTGAATGTTGTTAACCCATTGTTTATTATAACAAATGAGGTGTTAAATTGTTATATTATCATGATATTATGATATATAATATATCTTAGTATGATATATATACAGTTAAATGTCGTTACAACGATAATCGTTACATATATGTCTCGTTTCGAAATCATTAATTTAGTAGTCTTATTTTTACATATGTATTTCATTGTTAATACACTTAATAATATATTTACTTATCATTTAACATAATTAACCAAGTGTATCAATATCTTAATATGATTCATATGTACCTAGTAAGACGTTGTTATAACGATAATAGTTATATATATCGTTTTCGAGTTTCTTAAATTAATAGTCTCATTTTTATGTATATAACTCATTGTTAAAATACCTAATGAGATACATACTTATAATAAAATCATGTTAACTATATATATAACCATATATATGTCATCGTATAGTTTTTACAAGTTTTAACGTTCGTGAATCACCGGTCAACTTGGGTGGTCAATTGTCTATATGAAACCTATTTCAATTAATCAAGTCTTAATAAGTTTGATTGCTTAACATGTTGGAAACACTTAATCATGTAAATAACAATTTCATTTAATATATATATAAACATGGAAAAGTTCGGGTCACTACAGTACCTACCCGCTAAATAAATTTCGTCCCGAAATTTTAAGCAGTTTGAGGTGTTGACGTATCTTCTGGAAATAAATGTGGGTATTTCTTCTTCATCTGATCTTCACGCTCCCAGGTGAACTCGGGTCCTCTATGAGCATTCCATCGAACCTTAACAATCGGTATCTTGTTTTGTTTAAGTCTCTTAACCTCACGATCCATTATTTCGACGGGTTCTTCAATGAATTGAAGTTTTTCATTGATTTGGATTTCGTCCAACGGAATAGTGAGATCTTCTTTAGCAAAACATTTCTTCAAATATGAGACGTGGAAAGTGTTATGTACAGCTTCGAGTTGTTGAGGTAGCTCCAGTTGGTAAGCTACTGGTCCGACACGATCTATAATCTTGAATGGTCCAATGTACCTTGGATTTAGTTTCCCCCGTTTACCAAATCGAACAACACCTTTCCAAGGTGAAACCTTAAGCATGACCATTTCTCCAATTTCAAACTCTATTTCTTTTCTTTTACTGTCCGCGTAGCTCTTTTGTCGACTCTGGGCGGTTTTCAATTTTTGTTGAATTTGGATGATTTTCTCGGTAGTTTCTTGTATTATCTCTGGACCCGTAATCTGTCTATCCCCCACTTCACTCCAACAAATTGGAGACCTGCACTTTCTACCATAAAGTGCTTCAAACGGCGCCATCTCAATGCTTGAATGGTAGCTGTTGTTGCAGGAAAATTCTGCTAACGGTAGATGTCGATCCCAACTGTTTCCGAAATCAATAACACAAGCTCGTAGCATGTCTTCAAGCGTTTGTATCGTCCTTTCGCTCTGCCCATCAGTTTGTGGATGATAGGCAGTACTCATGTCTAGACGAGTTCCCAATGCTTGCTGTAATGTCTGCCAGAATCTTGAAATAAATCTGCCATCCCTATCAGAGATAATAGAGATTGGTATTCCATGTCTGGAGATGACTTTCTTCAAATACAATCGTGCTAACTTCTCCATCTTGTCATCTTCTCTTATTGGCAGGAAGTGTGCTGAGTTGGTGAGACGATCAACTATTACCCAAATAGTATCATAACCACTTGCAGTCCTTGGCAATTTAGTAACGAAATCCATGGTAATGTTTTCCCATTTCCATTCCGGGATTTCAGGTTGTTGTAGTAGACCTGATGGTTTCTGATGTTCAGCTTTGACCTTAGAACACGTCAAACATTCTCCTACATATTTAGCAATATCGGCTTTCATACCTGGCCACCAAAAATGTTTCTTAAGATCCTTGTACATCTTCCCCGTTCCAGGATGTATTGAGTATCTGGTTTTATGAGCTTCTCTAAGTACCATTTCTCTCATATCTCCAAATTTTGGTACCCAAATTCTTTCAGCCCTATACCGGGTTCTGTCTTCTCGAATATTAAGATGCTTTTCCGATCCTTTGGGTATTTCATCCTTTAAATTTCCCTCTTTTAAAACTCCTTGTTGCGCCTCCTTTATTTGAGTAGTAAGGTTAGTGTGAATCATTATATTCATAGATTTTACTCGAATGGGTTCTCTGTCCTTTCTGCTCAAGGCGTCGGCTACCACATTTGCCTTCCCCGGGTGGTAACGAATCTCAAAGTCGTAATCATTCAACAATTCAATCCACCTACGCTGCCTCATATTCAGTTGTTTCTGATTAAATATGTGTTGAAGACTTTTGTGGTCGGTATATATAATACTTTTGACTCCATATAAGTAGTGCCTCCAAGTCTTTAATTCAAAAACAACCGCGCCTAATTCCAAATCATGCGTCGTATAATTTTGCTCGTGAATCTTCAATTGTCTAGACGCATAAGCAATCACCTTCGTTCGTTGCATTAATACACAACCGAGACCTTGCTTTGATGCGTCACAATAAATCACAAAATCATCATTCCCTTCAGGCAATGACAATATAGGTGCCGTAGTTAGCTTTTTCTTTAATAATTGAAACGCCTTCTCTTGTTCATCCTTCCATTCAAATTTCTTCCCTTTATGCGTTAATGCAGTCAAGGGTTTTGCTATTTTGGAGAAATCTGGTTTTGCTATTTTGGAGAAATCTTGGATGAATCTTCTGTAGTAACCAGCCAATCCTAAAAATTGACATATATGCTTCGGAGTTTTTAGGGTTTCCCACTTTTCAACGGTTTCGATCTTTGCCGGGTCCACCTGGATACCTTCTTTGTTCACTATGTGACCGAGGAATTGAACTTCTTCCAACCAAAATGCACACTTTGAAAACTTAGCGTACAGTTTTTCTTTCCTTAATACTTCTAGCACTTTTCTCAAATGTTCTTCGTGCTCTTGATCATTCTTTGAGTAAATAAGTATGTCATCGATGAAAACAATGACAAACTTGTTAAGATATGGCCCACACACTCGGTTCATAAGGTCCATGAACACAGCTGGTGCGTTAGTCAATCCAAACGGCATAACCATAAACTCGTAACGACCATAATGCGTCCTAAAAGCAGTTTTTGGAATATCATCCTCCTTTACTCGCATTTGATGATATCCAGAACGTAAATCGATCTTCGAATAAACCGACGAGCCTTGTAGTTGATCAAATAAGTCATCAATTCTCGGTAGTGGATAACGGTTTTTGATGGTAAGTTTGTTCAACTCTCTGTAGTCAATACACAACCTAAATGTACCATCCTTCTTCTTGACAAACAAAACAGGAGCTCCCCATGGTGATGTGCTTGGTCGAATGAAACCACGTTCTAATAGTTCTTGCAGTTGGCTTTGCAGTTCTTTCATCTCGCTGGGTGCGAGTCTATAAGGAGCACGAGCTATTGGTGCAACTCCTGGTACAAGATCTATTTGAAATTCAACAGATCGATGTGGAGGTAGTCCCGATAATTCTTTCGAAAATACATCGGGAAATTCTTTTGCGATGGGAACATCATTGATGCTATTTTCTTCAGTTTGTATTTTCTCGACGTGTGCTAGAACAGCATAGCAACCTTTTCTTATTAGTTTTTGTGCCTTCAAATTACTAATAAGATGTAGCTTCATGTTGCCCTTTTCTCCGTATACCATTAAGGGTTCTCCTTCTTCTCGTACAACACGAATTGCATTTTTATAACATACGATCTCTGCTTTCATCTTCTTCAGCCAGTCCATGCCAACTATTACATCAAAACTCCCTAACTCTACTGGTATCAAATCAATCTTAAATATTTCGCTACCCAGTTTAATTTCTCGATTCCGGCATATATTATCTGCTAAAATTAATTTACCGTTTTCTAATTATAGTAAAAATTTACTATCCAACGGCATCAATGGACAACTTAATTTAGCACAAAAATCTCTACTCATATAGCTTCTATCCGCACCCGAATCAAATAAAACGTAAGCAGATTTATTGTCAATAAGAAATGTACCCGTAACAAGCTCCGGGTCTTCCTGTGCCTCTGCCGCATTAATATTGAAAACTCTTCCGCGGCCTTGTCCATTCGTGTTCTCCTGGTTCGGGCAATTTCTAATAATGTGGCCCGGTTTTCCACATTTATAACAAACTACATTGGCATAACTTGCTCCGACACTACTTGCTCTGCCATTACTCGTTCCGACACCATTTGTTCCTTTCGTTCTGTTAACCCCTGTTCCGTAGACCTCACACTTCACCGCGCTATGACCATTTCTTTTACACTTGTTGCAAAATTTGGTGCAGAACCCCGAGTGATACTTTTCACACCTTTGGCATAGCTGCTTCTGATTGTTGTTGTTGTTGCGGTTGTTATTGTTGTTGGGATGATTGTTGTAGTTGCTGTTGTTGTTTTTGTTGTTGTTGTTGTTGTTGTTGTTGTTGTTGTTGGGCCGTTTATTGTAGTTGCGATTGATGTTGCGATTGTTGGGATAATTGTTGCGATTATTATTGTAATTGCTGTTGTTGTTGTATTGGTGATTCTTATCACCGTTTTCCTCCCACTTTATTTTGACTTGCTTCACATTGGCCTCTTCAGCCATCTGTTCTTTAATTCTTTCCTCAATCTGGTTTACTAGTTTGTGAGCCATTCTACATGCATGTTGTATGGAGGCGGGCTCGTGTGAACTTATATCTTCTTGGATTCTTTCCGGTAATCCTTTCACAAATGCGTCGATCTTCTCTTCCTCATCTTCGAACGCTCCCGGACACAATAGGCACAATTCTGTGAATCGTCTTTCGTACGTAGTAATATCAAATCCTTGGTTTCGTAACCCTCTAAGTTCTGTCTTGAGCTTATTGACCTCGGTTCTGGGACGGTACTTCTCGTTCATCAAGTGCTTAAATGCTGACCACGGTAGTGCGTACGCATCATCTTATCCCACTTGCTCTAGATAGGTATTCCACCATGTTAACGCAGAACCTGTGAAGGTATGCGTAGCGTACTTCACTTTGTCCTCTTCAGTACACTTACTTATGGCAAACACCGATTCGACCTTCTCGGTCCACCGTTTCAATCCGATCGGTCCTTCGGTTCCATCAAATTCCAAAGGTTTGCAGGCAGTGAATTCTTTGTAGGTGCATCCTACACGATTTCTTGTACTGCTAGATCCAAGGTTATTGTTGGTATATAGCGCATCCTGTACTGCGGCTATGTTTGAAGCTAGAAAAGTACGGAATTCCTCGTCATTCATATTCACGGTGTGTCGAGTAGTCGGTGCCATTTCCTTCAAAATAGTCAAATGGAACAAGTTAATCATACAGAATATTAAGAGTAGTTAATAGTATTTCGTAGCATAATATGAACTCATTTATAAAAGCTTTTTCTTCATATTAGCGTTTTATAAGTTTAAATTCGGGTAGTACCTACCCGTTAAGTTCATACTTAGTAGCTAATATACAATTCAACTACTACAATTCTATATGAAAAACTGATTATAATAATATTTTGCGTTTAAACTTTTATACAATATTTTACAAACTTACAATACCGCTTATTTTACATAAAGCATGAAATATAGCACACAATAACTTTGATACAAGATAGTTGTGAAGATAATTCTAGCTAGTACACAAGTCGTTCAGCAAAGGCAATAAAGACACGTAATTCATACGTCCAGAAACAAGTCATGCATTCTGGTTTTACTAGGACTACTTCCCATCCTTGGTCTTGTGGAACATGTCATAACCCGTCCTTAACCATAAGAACGTGTTAGATAACGTATGATTTCATTGCGAGGTATTGACCTCTATATGCGACATTTTTAAAAGAGAAACTGCATATATTATACATTACAAACCATAACCATTATTTTTGTTACAAACTTTAGACAATAAAAAGATGATTATCGTTTAGCGATAATCTTCGACTTACAAACTTTACATATAATGATAACAACACGATTTCGAGCATATTTTACAACACAAATCCTTGGGTATGCAGTTTTATTTTTGACACAAATATGCGTACGCAAGATCCTGCTCAAATTCAACATAATGCAGCGGAAGATTTAGTAATCACCTGAGAATAGACATGTTTTAAAAGGTCAACATAAAGTTGGTGAGATATAGGTTTAATGCCGGCAGCAATATATATATATATAGACCACAAGATTTCGTATATAAACAGTTTATAAAAATATTCTAAGTGGTTGAGCACTTGGTAACCATACTTAACATTTAATCACGTCGCATATTCCCTTTATTATGAAATCTTACTACACCGTACCAAGTGTAGTCACGAAACGAAGTACTGTGCAACCGTTGAATACTGGTCGTCCAGTCCGGTTGGGGTTGTCAAGCCCGATAGATCTATCAACAGGATTCGCGTTTACAATACCGCTGTAAATATTAGTTACCAAGCTACAGGGAAGTATGCCAGTGGTACAACTCAACGTAGAATATATTTTTCAGTTACTTGTGTCCATAACGTAAAACATAAAATACATGTATTCTCATCCCGAAATATTTAGAGTTTAAAAGTGGGACTATATACTCACTTTCGTCTTGAAGATATATATATTTTGACTTGGTCTCCCGGTTGATATCACGAACCTATCCATATATAATATATCAATACCTTTTCTTTTTAAACAACGTCACATATATATTCTTATTATACTTTTAATACTTTTTATAATTCCTTAGTCCGTAGTTAGCAGTTCGTTGTTAGTAATTCAATTTTAATGGTTCATATTTAGATGTTTAATAAACCCCCAACGAAATAAATAAAACCCCCAACGTATATGTATTGGTCGAGATTAATCTTGACCCACGGTACCGGTGTTGTCAAATGACGTGTTGCGTACATAAAGTACCGGTGTTGTCAAATGACGTGTTGCGTACAAACATGGGATCTTATGATTAATCTTCTCGTGTTGTTTACGGGTGATCCTGAACCATATAAAATTGAATTATGAGTACATATATATAAAATATCATGTTATCTTAAAAAGATGTGATTTATTTTAATTTTCTCCAATTAATCCCGAAGTTAAACTAGTCTTGGATAGCCAATTTTGTTTCGGTCATAGTTTCTTCGTTACAACTCCGTTTTCGTTGATTCAACTTGCCATCTCCTTGGATCGAGTTCCTCTTTAAGACTATGAACTGTAAATATCTTAGTTTGTATTCAAAATCACACGGCATAGGTGAAACTTTAGTGAAACTTATGAAGTTAAACCTTTTCCTTTATGTAGGCAACCTTAAATGATTATTTTTCTAAAAATACTTATACTTTGAATTAAATCATGAAATTTTTATGTGTTACCATATTCATAGTAAAAATCATTTTTCCAGAACATAAACCTTCAATTCAAAGTTTAAGATGGTTTTTAATTATCCAACCCAAAACAGCCCCCGGTTACACTCCGACGTCGTAAAAACAGTTTTTAAGGTGTTCTTTGAAAAACCAAGTTATACCTTGTTAAATTAGCATATATTTAAGTTATATTACAGGTCTTGAAGTATTTTAAAAGTTAAGTTAGAAGGATCTATTTAGTTTGCAAACAAGTTTGAAAACATTCAAACTATGTTCTTGTTGTTAAAATTGTATACCACAAAATATGATAGCTATATATATATGAATCGAATAAGGTTATGAACATAGATACTACCTCAAGTTCCTTGGACAAGGTTTCTGTAAAAGAGGAGTAAGAACCTAGAACCAAAAGGGTGATGGAATTGGATGAAAGATTGGAAGTAAGTTTGTGTTCTTGGAAGGATTTCTTGAAGTGTTTTTGTAAGGTTTTCTTATGAGATTTAAGTGTTGTTTTTGAAGCTAAATGATGGAGAAAATGCTTGGAGATGATCAAGTATGAAGTTAAGAGTATTTTGAGAGAGAAATGGAAGTGTAAGTATGAGAAAATGGGGTGAAGAAATGGTGTGCATGCATAAAAACGTTTTTAGGTTATAAAGGAAAAAAAAGATACCTAACTTTGTTTTCTTGCTAAATAATTCATGCTACTTGACAAATGGTTGGTTCCACATGTTTCTTAATCATTTAAGGCTGCTAAGGAGCAGATTTTTATTGGTATATACCAATAGTAAATACATCTAGAAGCTGCGTATGATACGAGTACATATACTCTAGATATACGTATAGAAATTTTGTGAAAAATGGAATGAGGATTCAAATATAGCTATCTTTTGTGAATACACTTATATGGTTTTATGTATTTAAGTTCTTAAAAGTGATTAAATTCATTACTTATACGATATATGTATAAACATTATAGGTCATAAGTATTTAAGTCAAATAACGTTGCGTATGGTTATCGTTTTGAAAACTTAAGTTAGTAGTTTCAAAATATACATATAACTTATTGTTATTAATACAAAATGAGATATTAAAACATTCTTAGATCATGTTAAATATGTATGTATAATTATCATATATTGTATAGTTCGTGATATCATCGGTCAAACTAGACGGTCAAACGTTGTGTAAAACTCTTTTCAAAAACATAAGTCTCAACAATTTGGATTGCTTATCATGTTGGTAAGGTTTAATTTATGTAAATATTAATCTCATAAGTATAGAATGATCGGAAAAGTGCGGGTCGTTACAGTACCTACCCGTTAAATAAATTTCGTCCCGAAATTTTAAAATTGTACCTATTTTGCGTCATCGAGAAACAAGTGTGGATACTTTTGTTTCATCTGATCCTCTCATTCCCAAGTAAACTCAGGACCTCTTCGAGCATTCCAACGAACCTTAACGATCGGTATGTTGCTCTGCTTGAGCCGTTTAACTTCACGATCCATGATTTCGATTGGTTCTTCGATGAATTGTAGTTTCTCATCGACATGGATTTCTTCAAGAGGAATGGTGAGGTCTTCCTTTGCAAGACACTTCTTAAGGTTTGAGACGTGAAAGGTATTGTGTACTCCAGCGAGTTGTTGCGGTAACTCGAGTCGATAAGCTACCGGTCCAATGCGTTCGATGATCTTGAACGGGCCTACATACCTTGGGTTTAGTTTACCCCTTTTTCCAAAACGTATTACACCTTTCCAAGGTGACACCTTTAACATAACCATGTCACCGATCTGAAACTCTAATGGTTTCCTTCGAACATCGGCGTAGCTCTTTTGGCGACTACGGGCTGTTTTCAATCTCTCCTTGATTTGTACTATCTTCTCAGTCGTTTCGTGTATGATCTCGGGACCAGTTAATTGTCGATCTCCTACTTCATTCCAACAAATAGGAGATCTACACTTCCTTCCGTACAATGCTTCGAATGGCGCAGCTTTAATGATCGCATGATAACTATTATTATACGAGAATTCTGCTAATGGTAGATATTTATCCCATCCGTTTCCAAAATCGATCACACATGCCCTGAGCATGTCTTCAAGAGTCTGAATCGTTCTTTCACTCTGCCCGTCGGTTTGCGGATGATACGCGGTACTCATATCCAAACGAGTTCCTAGGGCCTCCTGTAGTGATTGCCAGAACTTTGATGTAAATCTACTATCACGATCGGATATAATGGAAATAGGTATTCCATGCCTTGAAACAACTTCCTTTATATACAATCGTAATAGTTTCTCCATTCTATCCGTTTCCTTTATAGGCAAGAAGTGTGCAGACTTGGTGAGACGATCAACAATCACCCAAATGGTGTCGTATCCCCAGGCAGTCTTTGGTAACTTCGTGATGAAATCCATGGTAATACCATCCCATTTCCATTCTGGGATTTCTGGTTGTTGAAGTAACCCTGACGGCTGCTGGTGTTCAGCTTTAACTTTGGAACAAGTTAAACATTCCCCAACATATGTTGCAACGTCTGTCTTTAAATTAGGCCACCAATAATGTGTCTTAAGATCTTGGTACATCTTTCCAACTCCAGGATGTATCGAGTATCTTGTCTTATGTGCCTCGTTCAATATCAACTTCCTTAATCCACCCAACTTCGGTACCCAAATACGGTTTGCAAAATATCGAATTCCATCTTCCCGTATAACGAGTTGCTTCTCATACTTCTTCATTATTTCATTTCCTATATTTTCTTTAGTAAGTGCTTCTCGTTGAACTTCTTTGATTTGTGAGTTGAGATTCATGCGAATTTTTATGTTCATCGCTCGTTCTCGAATTGGTTCTCGTTCCTTTCTGCTTAGTGCGTCAGCCACCACATTCGCTTTCCCGGGATGATAACGAATTTCACAATCATAGTCGTTTATTAACTCGACCCACCTACGTTGCCTCATGTTCAGCTGTTTTTGATCAAAAATATGTTGAAGGCTTTTATGATCAGTAAACACAGTGCATTTAACCCCATACAAGTAGTGTCTCCATATCTTCAATGCAAACACGACTGCTCCCAGTTCTAGATCATGCGTCGTATAATTCCGCTCGTGAATCTTTAATTGTCGGGATGCGTATGCAATAACTTTCTTCCGTTGCATAAGAACGCAACCAAAACCTTGTCGCGAAGCGTCACAATATATTTCAAAATCATCGTTCCCTTCTGGTAACGATAAAATAGGCGCCGTAGTCAACTTCTTTTTCAGTAATTGAAATGCACTCTCCTGCTCAGAAGTCCATTCATATTTCTTCCCTTTTTGCGTTAACGCTGTCAACGGCTTAGCTATTCGGGAAAAATCTTGAATAAACCTTCTATAATAACCGGCTAAACCCAAAAATTGGCGTATCTGCATTGGTGTCTTAGGAGTCTCCCATTTTTCAATGGCTTCAATTTTTGCTGGATCAACCTGAATTCCTTTGCTACTAACAACGTGGCCAAGAAATTGCACTTCTTTCAACCAGAAAGCACATTTAGAAAATTTAGCATATAGCTGTTCTTTTCTCAACAACTCTAATATCAACCTTAAATGCTGCTCATGCTCTTGCTCACTCTTGGAATAGATAAGAATATCATCAATGAAAACGATAACAAACTTATCTAAATATGGACTACAAACTCGATTCATGAGGTCCATGAATACAGCTGGCGCATTCGTCAATCCAAACGGCATGACCAAAAATTCGTAATGACCGTAGCGTGTCCGAAAAGCAGTTTTCGGTATATCTTCTTCTTTGACACGTAATTGATGATAGCCCGATCTTAGGTCAATTTTCGAGTACACACATGATCCTTGGAGTTGATCAAATAAGTCGTCAATTCTCGGTAGTGGATACCGATTCTTGATAGTTAACTTATTTAATTCACGATAATCTATACACATTCGGAAAGATCCGTCTTTCTTCTTGACGAACAAAATTGGAGCTCCCCACGGTGAAGTACTTGGTCGTATGAATCCACGGTCTAGTAATTCTTTTAACTGACTTTGAAGTTCTTTTAATTCGGACGGTGCAAGTCTATATGGCGCACGAGCCACTGGTGCAGCTCCTGGTACTAAATCTATTTGAAATTCTACAGATCTAAATGGAGGTAATCCTGGCAACTCTTCCGGAAAAACTTCAGGATAATCTCTTGCCACAGGCACGTCATTGATGCACTTCTCTTTTTCTTTCTTTTCGACTTTATTAACATGTGCTAGAATAGCATAACATCCCTTTTCTAAACACTTCTTGGCTTTCAAATAGCTAATGAGTTTTAACTTTGAGTTACCCTTCTCTCCATAAATCATCACCGGCATTTTATCCTTACAAGGAATGCGAATTGCCTTCTTGGCACACACAACTTCAGCTCCTACTTTGGACATCCAGTCCATGCCGACTATTACATCAAAACTTCCTAATTCTACGGGTATTAAGTCAATTTTAAATGTTTCTCCGGCTAAATTTATTTTACAATCACGGCAAATTTTATCGGCTTTAATTAGTTTACCATTAGCTAACTCGATCATGTACTTAGCATCTAGAGGTAATGATGAACAATTCAATTTAGCGTAAAAGCCTCTACTCACGTAACTTCTATCGGCACCAGTATCAAATATAATAGATGCGGATAAGTTATTAATGGTAAACGTACCCGTAACAAGCTCCGGGTCTTCACACGCCTCTCTAGCATTAATAACAAATGCTCTTCCACGTGCAGATCCATTATTCTTCTCTGGATTCGGACACTGGCTCTTATAGTGACCTTGTTTTCCACACCCATAACAAGTAATGGTAGCCAAAGCAGTTCTATTTGCATTGGTGGCAGGAGTCTTGGTACCATTTGTATTTGTAACGAGAGCCCTACAATCTTCAGCAAGATGACCCTTTCGATTACATTTGTTGCATACCACATTACAGTAGCCAGAGTGATGTTTGTGGCATCGGTTGCATAAAGGATTTTGTCCTTTGTAACCAAAGCTTGAACCACCACCTGCACCTTGTATGGTTTCTTGTTTCTTAAAAGATTGTTGTTGGTTACCTCGATCATAATTTCCATTCCACTTTCTTTTGTTACCTGATACCTTCACATCAGTATTGGATGCTTTCTTATCCATGATGACCTGATCCATTAGCTCGTTTGCCATGGTTATAGCTTCATGAATTGTCTTAGGTTTCGATGCTGTAACGTTTGCCTTGACCTTTTTGGGCAAACCATCTTTGTACATTTCAATCTTCCGTTCTTCGGTTGGAACCAATTCAGGACATAGCAAAACTAATTCCATGAATCGCTGATTGTAGTTGGTGATTTCAGTACCAATAACCTTCAGACTTCGTAACTCATCTTCCAACTTCCTAACCTCGTTCCTTGGACAATATTCATTGATTAACATTGTTTTGAATTCTTCCCACGGAGTATCATAAGCTACATCTCCTCCTACAGCCTTCACATAATTTTTCCACCACGTGAGTGCACTATCTTGTAAAGTGCACGATGCGTATTTGGTCATTTCCTTTTCAACACAACCACTGATTTTGAACACAGTTTCCATCTTTTCTATCCACCGGGTTAAACCGATCGGTCCTTCTGTTCCACTGAATGATGAGGGCTTGCAAGCTTGAAAAGTTTTGTAAGTGCACCCCACACGAGGATTTGGGTTAACTGCAGCACCTCTTGCAGCCTCGACCCATAACATTCTGTCGTTCACTCGTTGATTGATGAGTTCCTGGATTTCTTGTTCCGTCATTCGGTTCAATCGCGCCATATTCTTCTATAAGAATGAAAAGAAAATAATTATTCACATGGAATATTATAGATGTAGTGTATATTTACAGTACATTATAGCTTATTAATAATATGAACCAGGTATTATTATAAAAGCCTTTTCTTCTTATTAGCGTTTTATAATTATATCTAGGGTAGTACCTACCCGTTAATGTCCATACTTAATAGCTTAGTACAGAATCAATTACTACCATCTAAATAATACTTAACCATGGAAAATTATTGCATTTCACACTTCACTATTTTACATATGCTTATCTTACATCGAACATTAAGCAAACCACACTAATAATATTATACAAAACATTATATGATCCCATGGTTTAATACGGCAGCGCATCGTTTGGTCTATTTTCTAGGACGTTTAGGTTCAAAGAATCGCTTAACTCTTATCCTGGCTGTCTGCCTATATTTTGGCTGTGGGACTGAAGAACTGGATGCCGGGATAGAACGAATAGGAATAGCGGGAATAGGGGTGGTAGTGTCTAGTGGAGTTGGTGCCACATCATCCTTACTAAACTCGGGATTTGAATTTTCTAATTCATTAGCCTTTCGTTTCTTTCCTAGTTCGAACTCGTCTTTTGTAATTTCCTGTATTTCTTCCTCGGGTTCACTTTCCTCCTCGGGTTCACTTTCCTCCTCGGGTTCACTTTCCTCCTCGGGTTCACTTTCCGGGTTCTCTATAGTCGGTTCATCCGGAATTTGTGAGTCTTCCCCAAAGATATTATTTTCGTCATCGTATAGGTTAATGACTGGAACACCATCTGAAGATTCTGGTTCGGAGTCGCTGAATGTGATAACAAGTTTTGAGCCCGACATCTATCATACAACAACTAACCCATTAGTACTACATAATATTTACATATAAATTTTAACCAACAATGATAAGCAATGGTTTTTAAATCAGACCCGGTCAAAGTCCAGACTTACTAATGTATCCTAACGACTTATCGGTTAGACACACTAATGCAAACCTGGTTCGCTAAGACCACCGCTCTGATACCACATGTCATAACCCGTCCTTAACCATAAGAACGTGTTAGATAACGTATGATTTCATTGCGAGGTATTGACCTCTATATGCGACATTTTTAAAAGAGAAACTGCATATATTATACATTACAAACCATAACCATTATTTTTGTTACAAACTTTAGACAATAAAAAGATGATTATCGTTTAGCGATAATCTTCGACTTACAAACTTTACATATAATGATAACAACACGATTTCGAGCATATTTTACAACACAAATCCTTGGGTATGCAGTTTTATTTTTGACACAAATATGCGTACGCAAGATCCTGCTCAAATTCAACATAATGCAGCGGAAGCTTTAGTAATCACCTGAGAATAGACATGTTTTAAAAGGTCAACATAAAGTTGGTGAGATATAGGTTTAATGCCGGCAGCAATATATATATATATAGACCACAAGATTTCGTATATAAACAGTTTAATAAAAATATTCTAAGTGGTTGAGCACTTGGTAACCATACTTAACATTTAATCACGTCGCATATTCCCTTTATTATGAAATCTTACTACACCGTACCAAGTGTAGTCACGAAACGAAGTACTGTGCAACCATTGAATACTGGTCGTCCAGTCCGGTTGGGGTTGTCAAGCCCGATAGATCTATCAACAGGATTCGCGTTTACAATACCGCTGTAAATATTAGTTACCAAGCTACAGGGAAGTATGCCAGTGGTACAACTCAACGTAGAATATATTTTTCAGTTACTTGTGTCCATAACGTAAAACATAAAATACATGTATTCTCATCCCGAAATATTTAGAGTTTAAAAGTGGGACTATATACTCACTTTCGTCTTGAAGATATATATATTTTGACTTGGTCTCCCGGTTGATATCACGAACCTATCCATATATAATATATCAATACCTTTTCTTTTTAAACAACGTCACATATATATTCTTATTATACTTTTAATACTTTTTATAATTCCTTAGTCCGTAGTTAGCAGTTCGTTGTTAGTAATTCAATTTTAATGGTTCATATTTAGATGTTTAATAAACCCCCAATGAAATAAATAAAACCCCCAACGTATATGTATTGGTCGAGATTAATCTTGACCCACGGTACCGGTGTTGTCAAATGACGTGTTGCGTACATAAAGTACCGGTGTTGTCAAATGACGTGTTGCGTACAAACATGGGATCTTATGATTAATCTTCTCGTGTTGTTTACGGGTGATCCTGAACCATATAAAATTGAATTATGAGTACATATATATAAAATATCATGTTATCTTAAAAAGATGTGATTTATTTTAATTTTCTCCAATTAATCCCGAAGTTAAACTAGTCTTGGATAGCCAATTTTGTTTCGGTCATAGTTTCTTCGTTACAACTCCGTTTTCGTTGATTCAACTTGCCATCTCCTTGGATCGAGTTCCTCTTTAAGACTATGAACTGTAAATATCTTAGTTTGTATTCAAAATCACACGGCATAGGTGAAACTTTAGTGAAACTTATGAAGTTAAACCTTTTCCTTTATGTAGGCAACCTTAAATGATTATTTTTCTAAAAATACTTATACTTTGAATTAAATCATGAAATTTTTATGTGTTACCATATTCATAGTAAAAATCATTTTTCCAGAACATAAACCTTCAATTCAAAGTTTAAGATGGTTTTTAATTATCCAACCCAAAACAGCCCCCGGTTACACTCCGACGTCGTAAAAACAGTTTTTAAGGTGTTCTTTGAAAAACCAAGTTATACCTTGTTAAATTAGCATATATTTAAGTTATATTACAGGTCTTGAAGTATTTTAAAAGTTAAGTTAGAAGGATCTATTTAGTTTGCAAACAAGTTTGAAAACATTCAAACTATGTTCTTGTTGTTAAAATTGTATACCACAAAATATGATAGCTATATATATATGAATCGAATAAGGTTATGAACATAGATACTACCTCAAGTTCCTTGGACAAGGTTTCTGTAAAAGAGGAGTAAGAACCTAGAACCAAAAGGGTGATGGAATTGGATGAAAGATTGGAAGTAAGTTTGTGTTCTTGGAAGGATTTCTTGAAGTGTTTTTGTAAGGTTTTCTTATGAGATTTAAGTGTTGTTTTTGAAGCTAAATGATGGAGAAAATGCTTGGAGATGATCAAGTATGAAGTTAAGAGTATTTTGAGAGAGAAATGGAAGTGTAAGTATGAGAAAATGGGGTGAAGAAATGGTGTGCATGCATAAAAACGTTTTTAGGTTATAAAGGAAAAAAAAGATACCTAACTTTGTTTTCTTGCTAAATAATTCATGCTACTTGACAAATGGTTGGTTCCACATGTTTCTTAATCATTTAAGGCTGCTAAGGAGCAGATTTTTATTGGTATATACCAATAGTAAATACATCTAGAAGCTGCGTATGATACGAGTACATATACTCTAGATATACGTATAGAAATTTTGTGAAAAATGGAATGAGGATTCAAATATAGCTATCTTTTGTGAATACACTTATATGGTTTTATGTATTTAAGTTCTTAAAAGTGATTAAATTCATTACTTATACGATATATGTATAAACATTATAGGTCATAAGTATTTAAGTCAAATAACGTTGCGTATGGTTATCGTTTTGAAAACTTAAGTTAGTAGTTTCAAAATATACATATAACTTATTGTTATTAATACAAAATGAGATATTAAAACATTCTTAGATCATGTTAAATATGTATGTATAATTATCATATATTGTATAGTTCGTGATATCATCGGTCAAACTAGACGGTCAAACGTTGTGTAAAACTCTTTTCAAAAACATAAGTCTCAACAATTTGGATTGCTTATCATGTTGGTAAGGTTTAATTTATGTAAATATTAATCTCATAAGTATAGAACGATCGGAAAAGTGCGGGTCGTTACAGAACATAACCATTATGGTCGTTGATAAGACAGCGTGTTGTAACGTCGTCAAAGGGACGAGGGTTACGTAATGACCAACAGTCTCGTAATAACCTAAAAACCTCATTTCTTACCCCAATTACCGACTCCGTCACTTGTGGGAACGTTTTGTTTAATAGTTGTAGCCCGATGTTCTTTTTCTCACTTTGGTGAGAAGCGAACATTACTAACCCGTAAGCATAGCATGCTTCTTTATGTTTCATGTTAGCCGCTTTTTCTAAATCATGAAGTCCTATATTCGGATACATTGAGTCAAAATAATTTCTTAACCCGTTGCGTAAAATAGCATTTGGGTTCCCCGCAATATATGCGTCAAAGTAAACACATCGTAACTTATGGGTTTCCCAATGTGATATCCCCCATCTTTCAAATGAAAGTCTCTTATAAACCAAGACATTCTTGGAACGTTCTTCGAATGTCTTACAAACTGATTTCGCCGTAAATAGTTGTGCCGAAGAATTCTGACCGACTCTAGACAAGATTTCATCAATCATGTCTCTGGGTAGGTCTCTTAAAATATTGGGTTGTCTATCTATTTTGTGTTTTTATACTGTAAAATAGACAAGAGTTAGATTCATAAAAAAAATACTTATTAATACAAGCAATTTTTACATATATCATAAAGCATAAGCACACTATATTACATATATTACACCACACGAATACAACTATCTTATTACGACTCGCTCGCTTCTTCTGCTTCGGTTTTGGTTCGTTTTGCCAAGTTTCTAGGGATATATGATGTTCCCCTAATACGAGCTGTCGTTTTTCACAACGGTTTAGAAAAACCTGGTGGTTTAGAGGTTCCCGGGTCATTGTTACAACTTAAGGGCTTCGGGGGTTGACGATACATATAAAGTTCATCGGGGTTGGAATTAGATTTCTCTATTTTTATGCCCTTTCCCTTGTTATTTTCTTTTGCCTTTTTAAATTCAGTTGGGGTAATTTCTATAACATCATCGGAATTCTCGTCGGAATCCGATTCATCGGAGAATTGGTAATCCTCCCAATATTTTGCTTCCTTGGCGGAAATACCATTGACCATAATTAACCTTGGTCGGTTGGTTGAGGATTTTCTTTTACTTAACCGTTTTATTATTTCCCCCACCGGTTCTATTTCCTCCTCCGGTTCCTCCTCTTCCGGTTCTGATTCTTCTTCCGGTTCTGATTCTTCTTCCGGTTCTTCTTCGGGAACTTGTGAATCAGTCCAATATATATTCGACTGTTCGTTATTAATAGGTGAGTCAATGGGATTTGTGCTAGAGGTAGACATCTATCACACAATATCAAACATGTTAAGAGATTAATATATCACATAATATATACATGTTAATAATATATAGTTTCCAACAAAAATGTTAAGCAATCATTTTTAAAGAAAACACGGTCGAAGTCCAGACTCACTAATGCATCCTAACAAACTCGATAAGACACACTAATGCAAATTTTCTGGTTCTCTAAGACCAACGCTCGGATACTAACTGAAATGTCCCGTTCTTATTGATTAAAAACGTTCCATATTAATTGATTTCGTTGCGAGGTTTTGACCTCTATATGAGACATTTTTCAAAGACTGCATTCATTTTTAAAACAAACCATAACCTTTATTTCATAAATAAAGGTTTAAAAAGCTTTACGTAGATTATCAAATAATGATAATCTAAAATATCCTGTTTACACACGACCATTACATAATGGTTTACAATACAAATATGTTACATCGAAATCAGTTTCTTGAATGCAGTTTTTACACAATATCATACAAATATGGACTCCAAATCTTGTCCTTATTTTAGTATGCAACAGTGGAAGCTCTTAGTATTCACCTGAGAATAAACATGCTTTAAACGTCAACAAAAATGTTGGTGAGTTATAGGTTTAAACTATATATATCAAATCGTAACAATAGACCACAAGATTTCATATTTCAATACACATCCCATACATAGAGATAAAAATCATTCATATGATGAACATCTGGTAACCGACATTAACAAGATGCATATATAAGAATATCCCCATCATTCCGGGACACCCTTCGGATATGATATAAATTTCAAAGTACTAAAGCATCCGGTACTTTGGATGGGGCTTGTTGGGCCCAATAGATCTATCTTTAGGATTCGCGTCAATTAGGGTGTCTGTTCCCTAATTCTTAGATTACCAGACTTAAGAAAAAGGGGCATATTCGATTTCGATAATTCAACCATAGAATGTAGTTTCACGTACTTGTGTCTATTTTGTAAATCATTTATAAAACCTGCATGTATTCTCATCCCAAAAATATTAGATTTTAAAAGTGGAACTATAACTCACTTTCACAGATTTTTACTTCGTCGGGAAGTAAGACTTGGCCACTGATTGATTCACGAACCTATAACAATATATACATATATATCAAAGTATGTTCAAAATATATTTACAACACTTTTAATATATTTTGATGTTTTAAGTTTATTAAGTCAGCTGTCCTCGTTAGTAACCTACAACTAGTTGTCCACAGTTAGATGTACAGAAATAATTCGATAAATATTATCTTGAATCAATCCACGACCCAGTGTATACGTATCTCAGTATTGATCACAACTCAAACTATATATATTTTGGAATCAACCTTAACCCTGTATAGCTAACTCCAACATTCACATATAGAGTGTCTATAGTTGTTCCGAAATATATATAGATGTGTCGACATGATAGGTCAAAACATTGTATACGTGTCTATGGTATCTCAAGATTACATAATATACAATACAAGTTGATTAAGTTATGGTTGGAATAGATTTGTTACCAATTTTCACGTAGCTAAAATGAGAAAAATTATCCAATCTTGTTTTACCGATAACTTCTTTATTTTAAATCCGTTTTGAGTGAATCAAATTGCTATGGTTTCATATTGAACTCTATTTTATGAATATAAACAGAAAAAGTATAGGTTTATAGTCGGAAAAATAAGTTACAAGTCATTTTTGTAAAGGTAGTCATTTCAGTCGAAAGAACGACGTCTAGATGACCATTTTAGAAAACATACTTCCACTTTGAGTTTAACCTTAATTTTTGGATATAGTTTCATGTTCATAATAAAAATTATTTTCCCAGAATAAAAACTTTTAAATCAAAGTTTATCATAGTTTTTAATTAACTAACCCAAAACAGCCCGCGGTGTTACTACGACGGCGTAAATTCGATTTTACGGTGTTTTTCGTGTTTCCAGGTTTTAAATCATTAAGTTAGCATATCATATAGATATATAACATGTGTTTAGTTGATTTTAAAAGTCAAGTTAGAAGGATTAACTTTTATTTGCGAACAAGTTTAGAATTAACTAAACTATGTTCTAGTGATTTCAAGTTTAAACCTTCGAATAAGATAGCTTTATATGTATGAATCGAATGATGTTATGAACATCATTACTACCTCAAGTTCCTTGGATAAACCTATTGGAAATGAGAAAAATAGATCTAGCTTCAAAGGATCCTTGGATGGCTTGAAAGTTCTTGAAGCAGAATCATGACACGAAAACAATTTCAAGTATGATTTTCACTCGAAATAAGATTGTTATAGTTATAGAAATTGAATTAAAGTTTGAATATGATTATTACCTTGTATTAGAAAGATAACCTACTGTAAGTAACAAAGGTTTCTTGATCTTGGATGATTACTTGGAATGGATTTAGAAAACTTGGAAGTAAACTTGCAATCTTGGAAGTATTCTTGATTTTATGAAACTAGAACTTTTGGAATTTATGAAGAACACTTAGAACTTGAAGATAGAACTTGAGAGAAATCAATTAGATGAAGAAAATTGAAGAATGAAAGTGTTTGTAGGTGTTTTTGGTCGTTGGTGTATGGATTAGATATAAAGGATATGTAATTTTGTTTTCATGTAAATAAGTCATGAATGATTACTCATATTTTTGTAATTTTATGAGATATTTCATGCTAGTTGCCAAATTATGGTTCCCACATGTGTTAGGTGACTCACATGGGCTGCAAAGATCTGATCATTGGAGTGTATATACCAATAGTACATACATCTAAAAGCTGTGTATTATACGAGTACGAATACGGGTGCATACGAGTAGAATTGTTGATGAAACTGAATGAGGATGTAATTGTAAGCATTTTTGTTAAGTAGAAGTATTTTGATAAGTGTCTTGAAGTCTTTCAAAAGTGTATGAATACATATTAAAACACTAAATGTATATACATTTTAACTGAGTCGTTAAGTCATCGTTAGTCGTTACATGTAAATGTTGTTTTGAAACCTTTAGGTTAACGATCTTGTTGAATGTTGTTAACCCATTGTTTATTATAACAAATGAGGTGTTAAATTGTTATATTATCATGATATTATGATATATAATATATCTTAGTATGATATATATACAGTTAAATGTCGTTACAACGATAATCGTTACATATATGTCTCGTTTCGAAATCATTAAGTTAGTAGTCTTATTTTTACATATGTATTTCATTGTTAATACACTTAATAATATATTTACTTATCATTTAACATAATTAACCAAGTGTATCAATATCTTAATATGATTCATATGTACCTAGTAAGACGTTGTTATAACGATAATAGTTATATATATCGTTTTCGAGTTTCTTAAATTAATAGTCTCATTTTTATGTATATAACTCATTGTTAAAATACCTAATGAGATACATACTTATAATAAAATCATGTTAACTATATATATAACCATATATATGTCATCGTATAGTTTTTACAAGTTTTAACGTTCGTGAATCACCGGTCAACTTGGGTGGTCAATTGTCTATATGAAACCTATTTCAATTAATCAAGTCTTAACAAGTTTGATTGCTTAACATGTTGGAAACACTTAATCATGTAAATAACAATTTCATTTAATATATATATAAACATGGAAAAGTTCGGGTCACTACATTCGCCGGTAAGTGCTTCAGATTCTTCGCCAAAAGGTGAATTCGATTAGTGGAAGGGATCGTCTTCTGCGCGTCTCCATTGATTAAGCCGAATACAAATCCATCAGATGAATTGGGTATGGATGATTGGTTGATTCATTATGGTGACGTTGCTTCCGGAGCTTAGATGACTATCCATTCGGAATAACTGTCGGGATAACTATCGGAATAGCTGTCGGAATCCGAGGGACTCGAACTAGTTGAAGGATTCATCTCGTACGATCAGATGAAGGATTTTCGGTAAGAAATAGATTATAGGATGTAGATTAGTATCTTGCAATACATAATTTACATATGCATATATAATACTTAAAATCTCATAAGTTACGGAGGAATCTACGGAAGCTGTCAGGCAAATGTAACAGTAACAGATACACTAAGATATGAATTAGGAGATATGCTAAGATATGAATTTGTCTATACACTATTAATGCAATCAATGCAGTAAGATGTGTCTAGACTAAGAATGATAAGCAGGTAATTTCCTAAGGATGATAAGCAGATGATTTCCGACACGAAATGATAAGCAAAACTTTTGACATGCAGACACGGTCGAAGTCCAGACTCACTAATGCATCCTAACAACTATCAGTTAGACACACTAATGCAAGACATGGTTTACTAAGACCACCGCTCTGAAACCAACTATAGAGACCCGTCCTAATCCATCCGGACGAAGTCCATATCGATTATAAACGATTCACAACAGTTGATTACATCGCGAGGTACTTGACCTCTATATGATACATTTTACAAACATTGCATTCGTTTTTGAAAAGACAATCCTTCATTACATCGAAAGTTGACGTCATGCATATCATTTCATAATATATCTAACTATAATTGACTTAATAATAAACTTGATGAACTCAACGACTGGAATGCAACGTCTTTTGAAATATGCCATTAATGACTCCAAGTAATGTCCCTAAAATGAGCAAATGCACAGCGGAAGATTTCTTTCATACCTGAGAATAAATATGCTTTCAAGTGTCAACCAAAAGGTTGGTGAGTTCATTAGTTTAGCATAAATAGTCATTTCATATTTTTTTAATAGACCACAAGATTTCATATTTCCATTTCTCATAAACATAAGTCCCATGCATAGAGACAAAATATCATTCATATGGATTGAACACCTGGTAACCGACATTCACAATATGCATATAAGAATATCCCCATCATTCCGGGATCCTCCTTCGGACATGATATAAATTTCGAAGTACTAAAGCATCCGGTACTTTGGATGGGGCTTGTTGGGCCCGATAGATCTATCTTTAGAGTTCGCGTCAATTAGGGTTTCTGTTCCCTAATTCTTAGATTACCAGACTTAATAAAAAGGGCATATTCGATTAGATAATCCAACCATAGAATGTAGTTTCGATTACTTGTGTCTATTTCGTAAAACAGTTATAAAAGCAGCGCATGTATTCTCAGTCCCAAAAATATATATATATATTGCAAAAGCATTTAAAAGGGGATTTATGAAACTCACGCATATAAATATTGTAAAACAGTTAATAAAGCATTTGCATATATTCTCAGCCCAAAAATGTAATGAGTAAAAAGGGATCAAATGAAACTCACCATACTGTATTTTGTAGTAAAAATACATATGACGACATTGAACAAAAGAAGGGTTGGCCTCGGATTCACGAACCTATATCATTTATATATATTAACACATATAATTAACATGTAATAATAATCAAACTAGTTTATATATATATATATATATATATATATATATATATATATATATATTACTTATTTAATTTGATGATATATTTGTTATATGTAATTATTTATATAAATAATGTTATTATGTTTGTAGTAATAATAATTGTAAAAATAATAATACCAGTATTGATATTAATAATTTTAATGATACTTGTAGAGATAATAATGTTAATGGTAATAATACTACTACTTTTAATAATACTAATATTAATTGTGATAATAATAACAATATTAGTAATAATAACAACAATAAATATAGTAATAACTAAATTAAAATTTTCTACTAATTTCAATAATGACAATAGTAATACTAATAATAATAATACTATAAAAATAAAAATAATAAATTTTCTAATAATAAAATAATAATAAGTTTTCTTAATGATATTACTACTAATAATAATAATACTAATAATAATAAAACTATAACAAAAGAACTACCTTAATGTATCCAGGCTTTAAAAACAAGTAAACATCGCTGCCCGGATTTGAACCCGAGACCTCTCGCTTAACCCAAACACTCCAAACCATCCATCTACCATTATGTTTCTTGATGTATACCCGGTTTAATTCTATTTAACTCTATTATTTCTGTTTCCTTCAATTTAAGATCATCATCACCATTATTATTATTCCATAATTCATGATCATTAACATTTTCAAATTATTAACAATATCATAATCATAAACTCATCATAATCATCTATCATCATCATCTTTCGGTTACCATATCATCATCATCATCATCATCAAAACCATAACAACATCATCATAACGTTTCCCTCATTCGACTTCATTGCTTCTTTATCATTTTTATTATTTAATGTTCTCGTCCTAATCTAGCAGCAATACGGAAACTGGGTCTCGGCCCATTAACAGGCACACGGCCCAACTCATCTTATTCAGACCCACTAGTCCACATGGAATTAGTAATACCGGCCCCATTTCTTCTTTAAAAAAAACGACAGCAACTTGATTAGTGTTTTGGTCCCATACGAAATAATAATACTTATTGGTAGTTGCAAGTGGGATGAATAAAAAAGAAATATCTTCATCATCATAACATAATCAACATCATCATCGTGGCTAAAATCTCATCATCAGCATCATTTTGTTGTCACCCTCATTCGATATTAATCATCAATCATCAAGTAATAGTATCCTTATCATCCCATCGTAATCTCTTCATTTTCATCATAATCAAACCGTCATTATAAACATCATCATCATCATTCGAAGCCTCCTCATCGTCATCACCAAAATAGAATTTAGAAGCGAGTAATAGGAGGGTTGCAGCAGCAGATGGTGGTGCTCACGGTGTTCTTGAGGGGTGGTTCGAAAACTTGAAAACGGAAAGAAAAGGAGTAGCATGTATAGACGATGATGATTTTCACAGTGGGGTGGTGGGTGTTAGCTGTAGGTCTTCAAAGTAGTAGTGATAGCATTGAAAGAGAAGGTGGCGAGTGGCGGGGTGAGAGAGAGTAGGGTTATGGTGGTGATATGGTTCAAGCATGGTAGTGAAAGGTGGTGTTTCAAGGTTATGGTGAGGGTGGCGGTGGTTATGGCTAGTTGGTATAAGGAAGACGTGGTGATTGTGGGTTTGTATTTGGGTTGTCTTCGGCCATTGAATGGTAATAGTAATTATCGATTTTAATGGTGCAGTAACAAAAAAATATATATACAAAGTAATAGTTGATTCACATATAGTTTTGATGAAGGTGATGATATGGTAGAAGGTGGCGTCGGGTTACAACTGAAACAGAAAATAGCAACTTTTAGATCAAAGTGTTTGTGAATGTGGTGGTGATCGATTGGGAAAGATAATCATAGAAACATAATTGAAGAATTAACAGAAAGATAGACATGAGTTATTTTGTGTGTGATGGGTGTCCTTTTGTACAAGAAAAAGGAGAAGGAATACTATATATGCAGGTGCAAAAGTCATGAATATCAAATATATAATATAACTTATAACTTATATTAGAATTTAGTGTCACGTGAAAGAAAAACAGTGTAGCCGTCCCCTTTTGTAATTATTGATCGACATCAAAATTTTAATTTACGGATATATATCGTGCTCCATTGTTAATCAGTGACGGATAAAAGTTCTTCAAAAAAATCCCATATTTTTAAATTAAATAACTTATTTATTTCAGTCTTTTAGGGTGTAAAATTGATCATTAATTATATACGATTATTTAAATAAAAATTAAATTAATTATGAGCTCCCAACCCCAACTAAAAATACTAAATGTTAAAATTAAACAAATAGATTCTAATTATATTTTTAACAAAGTTATAATCCGTTTAACTTGTTTTCGGATCACCGTTTATTTCGAAATTACAATAGTTTGAATTTAACTTGCTTAATATTGATCGAATGATAGATTAGTGACACCGTCGTTCACTAAATAAGTTCAAAATCACATATATATAGTATACCTTATATATTCATTTAATAATAAAATTTATTATATCTTATATTAATTTACATATAATTAATAACAACAATTGCATATAACAGTTTCTTATATATAATTATTTATATTTACCTATTGATATATATATACCTATCTATTTACAAATACTGGTTCGTGAATCGTCGGAAATGGTCGAAGGTCAATGAATACATGAACACAGTTCAAAGTTTTTGAGACTCAACCTAACAGACTTTGCTTATTATATCGAAGTCATATAAAGATTAAGTTTAAATTTGGTCGAAAATTCCCGGGTCATCACACATATATATTTTCTTCAGATGTAATCATGAATTTAATGGGTCAATATGATATTAGACTCATTTGATTTACCGTTAGAATATGAATATATAATCTCTTAAAATATTAAAGATTATATAATCACCATGTCGAACGAAGATAAATAATGTAGAATGATTTGTAGAATGATGATTATGCTCGAGGTACAGAATGAGATATTGGGGCATGTGATGTTGAAACTTGTGTTGTTGGTGATACTGTTGATGCCGATGATGTTGTTGAAGCTGGTACGTTTTGCACCATATTCTCCAAATTGATTACTCGATCTCGAGGTAACACTGTGAGAACCCCCTCTACGATTAACCCGCTAATAAACGGCATTAAACCAGCTCTGATACATCTGTGATAGCACAACCCAGGTAAAACGTTCCCCGTAGCATGATATTGTCCGCTTTGCAGAGATAGGGACGTACCCTTGTCTCCCCCGTAGGTTGCTTACGGATTTTTCTTGGCGACCACACACGACGAACACTTTCCCAGGAGGTCACCCGTCTTGGTAGTGCCCTTGCCTGAGCACGCTTAACTGCAGAGTACTAATGAGATCTACTGCGCTTGTGGTCCCAAAACGCGTCATGCTAGGAAAGGTCTCCACACCCTTATAAGGCATGCTTCGTTCCCCTCTCCAACCGATGTGGGACGGATGTAGCACGGATGTTATACCTGAGAATAAACATGCTTTAAAGTGTCAACCAAAAGGTTGGTGAGTTCATTAGTTTATCATAAACAAACATTTCATAATTTTAATAGACCACAAGATTTCATATTTCCAATTCTCATAAATAAACGTCCCATGCATAGACACAAAAATATCATTCATATGGATTGAACACCTGGTAACCGACATTAACAATATACATATAGAATATCCCCATCATTTCGGGATCCTCCTTCGGACATGATATAAATTTCGAAGTACTAAAGCATCCGATACTTTGGATGGGGCTTGTTGGGCTCGATAGATCTATCTTTAGGATTCGCGTCAATTAGGGTGTATGTTCCCTAATTCTTAGATTACCAGACTAAATAAAAAGGGGCATATTCGATTTCGATAATTCAACCATAGAATGTAGTTTCACGTACTTGTGTCTATTTTGTAAATCATTTATAAAAATTGCGCATGTATTCTCAGCCCAAAAATATAAAGGGTAAAAATGCAAATGAAACTCACCTGACAACTTCAGAAATAAATCACAGAGATGTGACCGAAAATCGGAATACAAGTAACCGTAGACCCCAACCTAGAGAACATATGTTGGTCAATAAGTGTCTAATAAGCTAGGTCGGTCTATAGGGTTCGTATAGTCTTATTGCTCAAGTCCTACTCATAAATTTAGCAAAATTTAGCAAAAGTCAACAAAAGTCAAAGTAATTCAAATGTAAGTCAAACGCAAGTCAAACACAGTCAACATAGTCAACACCAGTCAACAATCTCATAATATTACTCAAGTTGGTCAAATAGTCAAACATAGGTCAAACTTAAGTTATACATTTTTATTTAGTAAAAACAATATTATTTACATATATGTATATGTAGTAACTTTACAGCTGATCTCGGGTCCCACCAAATCCGATATAATACTTTGGGTCGTGACCGTTGGAAAGTATGTCATCCCACCTTTCTATAGACAGTTTATTTGACAAAGACGGAGTTACAGTTTGAAAGTTATGACCTCGCGAAAACAGTCCTTCAAAACATTAAATGCTGAGTTTTGCTGTTGTTAACAGCATTGGATCAGCCCTGATGTTCCATTTTCGTACTCGTTTTAGACCAGTTTAGTATCGACAAAATCATACATATAACATATCGTTTTAAAGCTTGTCATAAATACTTTCAATATCAATTAATGGTTTTTATCCAAACCTAACCAATTTCAACTTATGGGTCCGCAAAGTAGGCTCGAGAGTCATTTTTGACACTTTTGTTAAAAATGCTAAAACTTTCGGTTAACGATCTTTTGTTAAAAATGCTAAAACTTTCGGTTAACGATCCAAATTTGAATCCGGCTGACCTGAGTTAACTAAATTTGTATCACAGCTCAAAAATGACATTTTAGATGTGTTGATGACTTTCGTTTTTCAAAATTATGCATATGGGTCAATTTATTCACGTTTGACCCGAATAGGTCATAAATCTCTCTTTAAACCAGAATAGACCCAAAACTCATTTTTAAAGCACCAAAACTTGCAGGCATACTTAAATTAACATATAGGATTTGTTTACGCTGACCGTTATCCATTTTGACATTTTTAGACTCGAACGGGTCAAGTGTCCAAATGGACGGTCCAAGTTCGGGTGTCCATTTTCGCATGCAATTATCTCAAAATCTAGAAACTTTTAAGATACAACACCTATATGAAAACTTAACTACTAATCATGAAATTTTCAAATATAAAATCCACATTTTCCAGAACTCAAGTTAATTAAACATATTAGCCTGTTTAGTTTGTAGTTAACACGTATTGTCACAAATTTTCACGCGCGTCATACAAACAACGGACATAATTCATAACACATAAAACATGGTAACATGGAAAACTCCAGATCAAAAGTAGACTCAAAATCGATTCCAAAAAGTCCAGCCAGGGCCTCATACGATGTCTACAAGTCAAGTTTCAGAAGAGGTACATTTATGGTTCGCTAAATCAGTTTCTGACTGCGCACCAATCTCGTAATGGCTATAACCGGAGCTAGGGACATGCAAATCAAGCTAGGTCAGTGGTCCTAGTTCAAGGACAAGTCAAATTACCACATATCCAAAAATGAAAAACTTTTGTTTAGCCAATTGGTACAGTTTATTCAATCAAATTGGACATTCTGTTTCCGCTCAATTCAGAAGTTACCAAATCTACGGCCTTAGTGTGCACAATGTATCGGGTTTCAGAGGTTTCAATAAACTAGACATTTATCACATAACATACAAAGTTCGATAATCCAGAAGGCCAAGGTCTCAAAAGGTGTACAACTCTTACTATAAAACTATAGGTGCATACGTTACAGATTTGGACAGAATGCAGGTTACCATTTCGACACGCACATTACTCAAGCTTCACAAATCCAAATGATGCAAGGCCTAGATGAAACGTTAACTACAACATATGAAATTTTCAGATATGTAAATTCCTAAATCACTATCATATTTCAAATAAATTTAAAAGTCAGTTTTATAATACAGAGCAAATCAGTTTTTCATATACGATCAATTAAGCATAACGGGAGTATTACAAATCCAAATAGCATGATATCCTAGTCTAACTTGAGTGTTTTTAAATCCTCTACACAATTATGATCAGTTTAAAATTCAATTCTATGTCCATTTTTCCAGAATTCGACATAATCACATATTCATCACAAAAACTTCAATCAATCATATCTTAAGCATACGGTAATGAAAATACGCGAATCTAAAGCCTAAAATTATTAATTTTTCGAGAGGATTTTAATTATATCATAATATTTAACATTCAAGAAAACCAAGTTTCTATAACCACGCAAAACAAATTCGGGATTAAACATAAACACATCAAACGAGCAATATAACACATACAATCATGTATAATCATATAGACTTGAGCAATAGACACTATATCTACCCTAATATGTAACAAAAACATGAAAACCCAAAAATTTGAGTTTTTAAAACTTACACAAATCATGAAATTGTTGGTATGGATGTGTAGAGCTCTTCGAGAGGAATCCGAATATATAAACGATTTTATGATCCATCAAGTTTTTAAGGTGTTCTTGAGTGATAAAAGATTGATGATGATGATGATGATGATGAATAGTAGTGGGTGTTCTTGAGAGAAAAATTGGGTGTTTGATAAAATGAATCTGGAAAGGGCAATAATATAGATAGATTAGATAAGGTCACGGGTGTTTTACTGGTTAATCACGGGTATAGATATAACACGGTGTAATAATTAAATAAACTCGGGTATTAAATGTGTAGTCACGGGTTGGTACGTACTTTTTATCTGTTATCTAAAACCCAATGTATTTTAGTTTAATATGATTCAATGATTGGTTAATTTTATATTTATAAAAATTATATATATATCTATATTGTTTTAAACCTTTTAAAATTCTTGACGTCATACCTAGTTGGTGTGTTTCATTATTTATTATATTTTTAATAAGCCTATAATTTATAAAACTCATTTTCAGATCATCGTTTATTTTAAAATCACATAAGTTCCTTTTTAACTCGTTTACTATCAATTGAATGACAATTGAGCGTTATCGTTGTTTACTAAATAACTTCGAAATCACTAAATATATATTCTATACACTTTATTTATATGTATATATACTTTCTAAATAATATTTATTATATATTATTATTATTTACGTAATTAATTCAAACAATTATAATATATAATATTTCATTTTATTATTTACATATATATATATATATATATATATATATATATATAATTATATACATATCTATTTACAAGTAATCGTATTGTGAGTCGTCGGGAAAAGTCAAAGGTCAAATGGATTCATAAAAATAGTTCAAAATTTTTGAGACTCAACTTTACAGACTTTGCTTATCGTGTCAAAATCAAATAAGAATTAAGTTTAAATTTGGTCGGAAATTTCCGGGTCGTCACAGTACCTACCCGTTAAAGAAATTTCGTCCCAAAATTTGAGTGAGGTGGTCATGGCTAACAATAAAAATATTTTCATGACGAATATGAGTTGATAAATAGAGTTTTATCATCTTTGAGTAATATGGGTAAAACAATTCGATTATTCGAAGAGCACGGATGAAGCTATCACAAATGATTGGGATAGAGATTTAACTTTTGACGTAGTCACGATTGAATTTAGAAAATAAGGTGCTTCTTTACTTTTGACGTTGTCTTGGTTGAATTCCGGGATTTAAGGGATTTAAAGAAAATCTATAAGATCTGATTTTTCGGTAAATGAGGAAATTAGGATATCTTTAATTAAATGTGATGATCTGCCTCGATTGCTCTGTCTGATATTTCCATTATAAATTAAATTCTTCCGTTTCATTATTCTCATCATTCCTATACTTTCTTTCTTAGTTCATACATCCAAACGATTGTGAAAATGCTTAATCCAGTTCTGACTCTTGTCCTCATCCTTACTATCACAACAATCATTCTCCTTTTCCAACTTCCACAGGAGGAATCTGTGTTCTTCAACATCGCCCTTGGGGTGATACTATTCTTAATTATACCGTGTCTTTATATTGCTATTCGTATTAATATACACGGTTTGTAATTTCTGTGTTGTTATTGGGTTTTATATCTACCCTTATATTTCGAAGCCCCTTGTTTCTGTCTCCTATAATCATTGCCATCCACAGATAATGCTGTCTCTTATTTGCTGCGATTTATACTCCTATTTACACTTCGAAGCTTTATGCTCTGTTTTCTCTTCTATCCATTAAGTACCTCAAGTAATGGTCCAGAATTCGTGGGTATGGAGTTTCGAATGAAAATGGTTAATGTTTTAAGAAGGAAATCGTAATAGCATGATTTGATTTTCAAATTTATCAACATCACGGAAGATAGAACCATCAAGAATACATTTTCTTGATATGTTCAGAAGTTAAGTAGAATGAAAGAGTTATGTAACATGGCACATGATGAGGGTGTGATCTACTGTGAACCATCATCACGTTTCGTTAGAAACCTAGCATGACTTACTGTAATATAATCACGTTGGCCAAGCGTCATTATATTATACTAACTCATGCTTCAATTCCCAACACTTCTCCACAATTCATTCATAATTTATACTTAGATTTTACAGAAGTTTTCAATATAATGAAATACAGAAAACACGAAGAGGTAGATAATTTCGGACAAGAATGTTTATGAAAATATCCTCAGAAATATCGAAGATATTTATGATGATATTTTGGAATTTCTAAGTTCGAAGGTTGATGAAGAAAAATTTTCCGCAAGATTTTAACATGACTTCGGAGCAAGATATTCTCTAAAGATTTCATCGGATCCAGAATTACCTGGATTCTTTGAATATAGGGGTTGGTCCTTGTATTTGTCATTGGTCTCCTTCATGGTTAACTCAATCTATTTTTATGTACCAAATTTTCTATCGAGCGTTCCTAACACTCCTTTCTTTATCATCAAACTTTTGGCCGTTTAGACCATCTACCATTTTTCTGTTTCCTTTGCATTTAATGCTACGGTATCTGAATCATCGGTTATCAATTTGAGGTGGTTTTAGGAGAACTGTGTTTTTAGATGATTAAACGCTGATGGTAATATGATGGAATATGAAAGGTTCCCCGATAACAATAAAAGAGCACGCATATATATCAAGGTTATAATTAGGTTGTTTCGAACGAAAAATTGAAGTTGACTTGTTGGAGCTGTGACAAAATTGGCTAATTTGGAAAGAGATTGCAAAGTTATTTTTGGTAATAATAACGCTAAAGGAATTAGCACAGCTACGCGTTAAACGTTTATTCAGTTTCCGAGAGTTTTTCAGGTATACTACTATATGCATAAATCTTTCCTTCCGTAGATGAAGTGCGGTTGGTTCATCCTCTCGATTGAGGTGTTTTCAAGAATCATGAAAGGTTTGAACGCGGATTGTAATCGTTAAGATACAAATGAGGTTTAAGATGAAATCAAGTGGCAAACTTGAAGAATTGTTTAGTTTCATATATTATAATCAATATTTTAATTCATTTTAATTGTCCAATCTTATTAGTCCACAGTCGATAGTCCACAGTTGACAGTCCAATAATTCATACAAAGTTTAATATATAATATTCGAATTTATTAATAAGTGTCGTGACCCGTATATGTCTCAGACTCGATCACAACTCAAACTATATATATTATTGTAGAATCAACCTCAACCCTGTTTAGAGAACTCGATCATTACTGCATATAGAGTGTGTATGGTTATTCTAAATAATATATATAGATGCGTCGATATGATATGTCAAAACCTTGTATACGTGTCCCGATATTTAAAGTGCGTAAAATAAATAACAGAAATTAAATGACGATAAATAAAATTGCGAGAATTAAAATTGCGATAAATAAAATGTAGTCAGTTAGCTAGGAATTTTTTAGCGTGGATTCTTAACAATATTCTCATAGTTAATTTGTTTGTTTCTAATAAATTTTATTTTGTCCAATGTTTTCTTCATTATGCCACTTATTGGATTCTGATAGATCAAAATTCAAGTATGAAATTGAATGAAAATGGTTATTCTGTGGTGAACGGATACGTATATCGGTGGATGTAAGTAGAATAGTAAATGACTGTTGAATCAGATTTGAAGAATGTACAGTGTAACTTATTAATGTGAAATTTCAATATTCCTCGGGTATTACCTACCCGTTGAAATATTTTCACCATTATTAGTTTATACAAAAGAATTTTAATTACAATCTTTATGAAAATATGCTTACATATATATTTTCTTCAGATGTAATCATGAATTTAATGGGTCAATATGATATTAGACTCATTTAATTTACCGTTAGAATATGAATATATAATCTCTTAAAATATTAAAGATTATATAATCACCATGTCGAACGAAGATAAATAATGTAGAATGATTCGTAGAATGATGATTATGCTCGAGGTATAGAATGAAATATTGGGGCATGTGATGTTGAAACTTGTGTTGTTGGTGATACTGTTGATGCCGGTGATGTTGTTGAAGCTGGTACATTTTGCACCATATTCTCCAAATTGATTACTCGATCTCGAAGTTCGTTGACTTCTTGTATTACTCCGGAATAATTGTCGGTCAGAACGAGCAGATGAGTAAGGTTTCAAATTGTGGATAGAATATAATCATGTCGAGCTACTCTGGAAATGAGGGTGCATACGGTGTTTCGGATTGGTTTGCCAGTGAATGTTTCAAGTTCTTCGCCCAGCGAACAATATGGTGGGTGAAAGGGATCGATTCTTATTGTCTCTAATGATTAATTAGACTACGAACTCATCATATGAATTGGGGATGGTTGGTTGGTTGATTCATTCTGGTGACGCTGCTTTCGGAGCTTAGGTGAACGTCCACGTCGGAATAGCTGTCGGAATAACTATCAGAATAGTTATCGGAATTCGAGGGACTCGAACTGGTTGAAGGATTCATCCCGTACGATCAGATGAAGGATTTTTGATAAGAATTAGATTATAGGATGTAGATTAGTACCCTGCAATACATAATTTATATATGCATATATAATACTAAAATCCCATAAGTTACGAAGGAATCTACGGAAGCTGTCAGGCAAAGATAACAATAACAGGTACGCTAAGATATGAAGTAGCAGATACGTTAAGATATGAATTTTTTTTATCTATACACTAGTCATGCAATCATTGCAGTAAGATGTGTCTAGACTAAGAATGATAAGCAAGTAATTTTCTAAGGATGATAAGCAGATGATTTCCGACAAAAATGATAAGCAAAACTTTTAACATGCAGACACGCTCGAAGTCCAGACACACTATTGTATCCTAACGATTTATCAGTTAGACACACTAATGTAGACCTGGTTCGCTAAGACCATCGCTCTGATACCAACTGAAAAGACCCGTCCTAATCCATCAGGACAAATTCCACATCGATTATGAACGATTCACAACAGTTGATTACATCGCGAGGTACTTGACCTCTATATAATACATTTTACAAACATTGCATTCATTTTTGAAAAGACAATCTTTCATTACATCTACGGTTGATGACATGCATACCATTTCATAATATATCTTACTATAATTGACTTAATAATAATCTTGATGAACTCAATGACTCGAATGCAACGTCTTTTGAAATATGTCATGAATGACTCCAATTAATATCTCTAAGATGAGCAAAAGCACAGCGGAAGATTTCTTTCATATCTGAGAATAAATATGCTTTAAAGTGTCAACCAAAAGGTTGGTGAGTTCATTAGTTTATCATAAACAAACATTTCATAATTTTAATAGACCACAAGATTTCATATTTCCAATTCTCATAAATAAACATCCCATGCATAGAGACAAAAATATCATTCATATGGATTGAACACCTGGTAACCGACATTAACAATATGCATATAGAATATCCCCATCATTCCGGGATCCTCCTTCGGACATGATATAAATTTCGAAGTACTAAAGCATCCGGTACTTTGGATGGGGCTTGTTGGGCCCGATAGATCTATCTTTAGGATTCGCGTCAATTAGGGTGTCTGTTCCCTAATTCTTAGATTACCAGACTAAATAAAAAGGGGCATATTCGATTTCGATAATTCAACCATAGAATGTAGTTTCACGTACTTGTGTCTATTTTGTAAATCATTTATAAAAATTGCGCATGTATTCTCAGCCCAAAAATATAAAGGGTAAAAAGGCAAATGAAACTCACCTGACAACTTCAGAAATAAATCACAGAGATGTGACCGAAAATCGGAATGCAAGTAACCGTAGACCCCAACCTAGAGAACATATGTTGGTCAATAAGTGTCTAATAAGCTAGGTCGGTCTATAGGGTTCGTATAGTCTTATTGCTCAAGTCCTACTCATAAATTTAGCAAAATTTAGCAAAAGTCAACAAACGTCAAAGTAATTCAAATGTAAGTCAAACGCAAGTCAAACACAGTCAACATAGTCAACACCAGTCAACAATCTCATAATATTACTCAAGTTGGTCAAATAGTCAAACATAGGTCAAACTTAAGTTATACATTTTTATTTAGTAAAAACAATATTATTTACATATATGTATATGTAGTAACTTTACAGCTGATCTCGGGTCCCACCAAATCCGATATAATACTTTGGGTCGTGACCGTTGGAAAGTATGTCATCCCACCTTTCTATAGACAGTTTATTTGACAAAGACGGAGTTACAGTTTGAAAGTTACGACCTCGTGAAAACAGTCCTTCAAAACACTAAATGCTGAGTTTTGTTGTTGTTAACAGCATTGGATCAGCCCTGATGTTCCATTTTCGTACTCGTTTTAGACCAGTTTAGTCTCGACAAAATCATACATATAACATATCGTTTTAAAGCATGTCGTAAATACTTTCAATATCAATTAATGGTTTTTATCCAAACTTAACCAATTTCAACTTATGAGTCCGCAAAGTAGGCTCGAGAGTCATTTTTGACACTTTTGTTAAAAATGCTAAAACTTTCGGTTAACGATCCAAATTTGAATCCGGCTGACCTGAGTTAACCAAATTTGTATCACAGCTCAAAAATGACATTTTAGATGTGTTGGTGACTTTCGTTTTCCAAAATTATGCATATGGGTCAATTTATTCACGTTTGACCCGAATAGGTCATAAATCTCTCTTTAAACCAGAATAGACCCAAAACTCATTTTTAAAGCACCAAAACTTGCAGGCATACTTAAATCAACATATAGGATTTGTTTACGCTAACCGTTATCCATTTTGACATTTTTAGACTCAAACGGGTCAAGTGTCCAAATGGACGGTCCAAGTTCGGGTGTCCATTTTCGCATGCAATTATCTCAAAATCTAGAAACTTTTAAGATACAACACCTATATGAAAACTTAACTACTAATCATGAACTTTTCAAATATAAAATCCACATTTTCCAGAACTCAAGTTAATTAAACATATTGGCCTGTTTAGTTTGTAGTTAACACGTATTGTCACAAATTTTCACGCGCGTCATACAAACAACGGACATAATTCATAACACATAAAACATGGTAACATGGAAAACTCCAGATTAAAAGTAGACTCAAAATCGATTCCAAAAGGTCCAGCCAGGGCCTCATACGATGTCTACAAGTCAGGTTTCAGAAGAGGTACATTTATGGTTCGCTAAATCAGTTTCTGACTGCGCACCAATCTCATAATGGCTATAACCGGAGCTAGGGACATGCAAATCAAGCTAGGTCAGTGGTCCTAGTTCAAGGACAAGTCAAATTACCACATATCCAAAAATGAGAAACTTTTGTTTAGCCATTTGGTACAGTTTATTCAATCAAATTGGACATTCTGTTTCCGCTCAATTCAGAAGATACCAAATCTACGGCCTTAGTGTGCACAATGTATCGGGTTTCAGAGGTTTCAATAAACTAGACATTTATCACATAACATACAAAGTTCGATAATCCAGAAGGCCAAGGTCTCAAAAGGTGTACAACTCTTACTATAAAACTATAGGTGCATACGTTACAGATTTGGACAGAATGCAGGTTACCATTTCGACACGCACATTACTCAAGCTTCACAAATCCAAATGATGCAAGGCCTAGATGAAACGTTAACTAAAACATATGAAATTTTCATATATGCAAAGTCCTAAATCACTATCATACTTCAAATAAATTTAAAAGTCAGTTTTATAATACTGAGCAAATCAGTTTTTCATATACGATCAATTAAGCATAACGGGAGTATTACAAATCCAAATAGCATGATATCCTAGTCTAACTTGAGTGTTTTTAAATCCTCTACACAATTATGATCAGTTTAAAATTCAATTCTATGTCCATTTTTCCAGAATTCGACATAATCACATATTCATCACAAAAACTTCAATCAATCATATCTTAAGCATACGGTAATGAAAATACGCGAATCTAAAGCCTAAAATTATTAATTTTTCGAGAGGATTTTAATTATATCATAATATTTAACATTCAAGAAAACCAAGTTTCTGTAACCACGCAAAACAAATTCGGGATTAAACATAAACACATCAAACGAGCAATATAACACATACAATCATGTATAATCATATAGACTTGAGCAATAGACACTATATCTACCCTAATATGTAACAAAAACATGAAAACCCAAAAATTTGAGTTTTTAAAACTTACACAAATCATGAAATTGTTGGTATGGATGTGTAGAGCTCTTCGAGAGGAATCCGAATATATAAACGATTTTATGATCCATCAAGTTTTTAAGGTGTTCTTGAGTGATAAAAGATTGATGATGATGATGATGATGAATAGTAGTGGGTGTTCTTGAGAGAAAAATTGGGTGTTTGATAAAATGAATCTGGAAAGGGCAATAATATAGATAGATTAGATAAGGTCACGGGTGTTTTACTGGTTAATCACGGGTATAGATATAACACGGTGTAATAATTAAATAAACTCGGGTATTAAATGTGTAGTCACGGGTTGGTACGTACTTTTTATCTGTTATCTAAAACCCAATGTATTTTAGTTTAATATGATTCAATGATTGGTTAATTTTATATTTATAAAAATTATATATATATCTATATTGTTTTAAACCTTTTAAAATTCTTGACGTCATACCTAGTTGGTGTGTTTCATTATTTATTATATTTTTAATAAGCCTATAATTTATAAAACTCATTTTCGGATCATCGTTTATTTTAAAATCACATAAGTTCCTTTTTAACTCGTTTACTATCAATTGAATGACAATTGAGCGTTATCGTTGTTTACTAAATAACTTCGAAATCACTAAATATATATTCTATACACTTTATTTATATGTATATATACTTTCTAAATAATATTTATTATATATTATTATTATTTACGTAATTAATTCTAACAATTATAATATATAATATTTCATTTTATTATTTACATATATATATATATATATATATATATATATATATATATATATAATTATATACATATCTATTTACAAGTAATCGTATTGTGAGTCGTCGGGAAAAGTCAAAGGTCAAATGGATTCATAAAAATAGTTCAAAATTTTTGAGACTCAATTTTACAGACTTTGCTTATCGTGTCGAAATCAAATAAGAATTAAGTTTAAATTTGGTCGGAAATTTCCGGGTCATCACAGTACCTACCCGTTAAAGAAATTTCATCCCAAAATTTGAGTGAGGTGGTCATGGCTAACAATAAAAATGTTTTCATGACGAATATGAGTTGATAAATAGAGTTTTATCATCTTTGAGTAATATGGGTAAAACAATTCGATTATTCGAAGAGCACGAATGAAGCTATCACAAATGATTGGGATAGAGATTTAACTTTTGACGTAGTCACGATTGAATTTAGAAAATAAGGTGCTTCTTTACTTTTGGCGTTGTCTTGGTTGAATTCCGGGATTCAAGGGATTTAAAGAAAATCTATGAAATCTATAAGATCTGATTTTTCGGTAAATGAGGAAATTAGGATCTCTTTAATTAAATGTGATGATCTGCCTCGATTGCTCTGTCTGATATTTCCATTATAAATTAAATTCTTCCGTTTCATTATTCTCATCATTCCTATACTTTCTTTCTTAGTTCATACATCTAAACGATTGTGAAAATGCTTAATCCAGTTCTGACTCTTGTCCTCATCCTTACTATCACAACAATCATTCTCCTTTTCCAACTTTCACAGGAGGAATCTGTGTTCTTCAACATCGCCCTTGGGGTGATACTATTCTTAATTATACCGTGTCTTTATATTGCTATTCGTATTAATATACACGGTTTGTAATTTCTGCGTTGTTATTGGGTTTTATATCTACCCTTATATTTCGAAGCCCCTTGCTTCTGTCTCCTATAATCATTGCCATCCACAGATAATGCTGTCTCTTATTTGCTGCGATTTATACTCCTATTTACACTTCGAAGCTTTATGCTCTGTTTTCTCTTCTATCCATTAAGTACCTCAAGTAATGGTCCAGAATTCGTGGGTATGGAGTTTTGAATGAAAATGGTTAATGTTTTAAGAAGGAAATCGTAATAGCACGATTTGATTTTCAAATTTATCAACATCACGGAAGATAGAACCATCAAGAATACATTTTCTTGATATGTTCAGAAGTTAAGTAGAATGAAAGAGTTATGTAACATGGCACATGATGAGGGTGTGATCTACTGTGAACCATCATCACGTTTCATTAGAAACCTAGCATGACTTACTGTAATATAATTACGTTGGCCAAGCGTCATTATATTATACTAACTCATGCTTCAATTCCCAACACTTCTCCACAATTCATTCATAATTTATACTTAGATTTTACAGAAGTTTTCAATATAATGAAATACAGAAAACACGAAGAGGTAGATAATTTCGGACAAGAATATTTATGAAAATATCCTCAGAAATATCAAATATATTTATGATGATATTTTGGAATTTCTAAGTTCGAAGGTTGATGAAGAAAAATTTTCCGCAAGATTTTAACATGACTTCGGAGCAAGATATTCTCTAAAGATTTTATCGGATCCAGAATTACCTGGATTCTTTGAATATAGGGGTTAGTCCTTGTATTTGTCATTGGTCTCCTTCATGGTTAACTCAATCTGTTTTTATGTACCAAATTTTCTATCGAGCGTTCCTAACACTCCTTTCTTTATCATCAAACTTTTAGCCGTTTAGACCATCTACCATTTTTTTGTTTCCTTTGCATTTAATGCTACGATATCTGAATCATCGGTTATTAATTTGAGGTGGTTTCAGGAGAACTGTGTTTTTAGATGATTAAACGCTGATGGTAATATGATGGAATATGAAAGGTTCCCCGATAACAATAAAAGAGCACGCATATATATCAAGGTTATAATTAGGTTGTTTCGAACGAAAAATTGAAGTTGACTTGTTGGAGCTGTGACAAAATTGGCTAATTTGGAAAGAGATTGCAAAGTTATTTTTGGTAATAATAACGCTAAAGGAATTAGCACAGCTATGCGTTAAACGTTTATTCAGTTTCCGAGAGTTTTTCAGGTATACTACTATATGCATAAATCTTTCCTTCCGTAGATGAAGTGCGGTTGGTTCATCCTCTCGATTGAGGTGTTTTCAAGAATCATGAAAGGTTTGAACGCGGATTGTAATCGTCAAGATACAAATGAGGTTTAAGATGAAATCAAGTGGCAAACTTGAAGAATTGTTTAGTTTCATATATTATAATCAATATTTTAATTCATTTTAATTGTCCAATCTTATTAGTCCACAGTCGATAGTCCACAGTTGACAGTCCAATAATTCATACAAAGTTTAATATATAATATTCGAATTTATTAATAAGTGTCGTGACCCGTATATGTCTCAGACTCGATCACAACTCAAACTATATATATTATTGTAGAATCAACCTCAACCCTGTTTAGAGAACTCGATCATTACTGCATATAGAGTGTCTATGGTTATTCTAAATAATATATATAGATGCGTCGATATGATATGTCAAAACCTTGTATACGTGTCCCGATATTTAAAGTGCGTAAAATAAATAACAGAAATTAAATGACGATAAATAAAATTGCGAGAATTAAAATTGCGATAAATAAAATGTAGTCAGTTAGCTAGGAATTTGTTAGCGTGGATTCTTAACAATATTTTCATAGTTAATTTGTTTGTTTCTAATAAATTTTATTTTGTCCAATGTTTTCTTCATTATGCCACTTATTGGATTCTGATAGATCAAAATTCAAGTATGAAATTGAATGAAAATGGTTATTCTGTGGTGAACGGATACGTATATCGGTGGATGTAAGTAGAATAGTAAATGACTGTTGAATCAGATTTGAAGAATGTACAGTGTAACTTATTAATGTAAAATTTCAATATTCCTCGGGTATTACCTACCCGTTGAAATATTTTCACCATTATTAGTTTATACAAAAGAATTTTAATTGCAATCTTTATGAAAATATACTTACATATATATTTTCTTCAGATGTAATCATGAATTTAATGGGTCAATATGATATTAGACTCATTTGATTTACCGTTAGAATATGAATATATAATCTCTTAAAATATTAAAGATTATATAATCACCATGTCGAACGAAGATAAATAATGTAGAATGATTCGTAGAATGATGATTATGCTCGAGGTATAGAATGAGATATTGGGGCATGTGATGTTGAAACTTGTGTTGTTGGTAATACTGTTGATGCCGGTGATGTTGTTGAAGCTGGTACGTTTTGCACCATATTCTCCAAATTGATTACTCGATCTCGAAGTTCGTTGACTTCTTGTATTACTCCGGAATAATTGTCAGTCGGAACGAGCAGATGAGTAAGGTTTCAAATTGTGGATAGAATATAATCATGTCGAGCTACTCTGGAAATGAGGGTGAATACGGTGTTTCGGATTGGTTTGCCAGTGAATGTTTCAAGTTCTTCGCCCAGCGAACAATATGGTGGGTGAAAGGGATCGATTCTTATTGTCTCTAATGATTAAGTAGACTACGAACTCATCATATGAATTGGGGATGGTTGGTTGGTTGATTCATTCTGGTGACGCTGCTTTCGGAGCTTAGGTGAACGTCCACGTCGGAATAGCTGTCGGAATAACTATCAGAATAGTTATCGGAATTCGAGGGACTCGAACTGGTTGAAGGATTCATCCCGTACGATCAGATGAAGGATTTTTGATAAGAATTAGATTATAGGATGTAGATTAGTACCCTGCAATACATAATTTATATATGCATATATAATACTAAAATCCCATAAGTTACGGAGGAATCTACGGAAGCTGTCAGGCAAAGATAACAATAACAGGTACGCTAAGATATGAAGTAGCAGATACGTTAAGATATGAATTTTTTTTGTCTATACACTATTCATGCAATCATTGCAGTAAGATGTGTCTAGACTAAGAATGATAAGCAAGTAATTTTCTAAGGATGATAAGCAGATGATTTCCGACAAAAATGATAAGCAAAACTTTTAACATGCAGACACGGTCGAAGTCCAGACACACTATTGTATCCTAACGATTTATCAGTTAGACACACTAATGTAGACCTGGTTCGCTAAGACCATCGCTCTGATACCAACTGAAAAGACCCGTCCTAATCCATCAGGACAAAGTCCACATCGATTATGAACGATTCACAACAGTTGATTACATCGCGAGGTACTTGACCTCTATATAATACATTTTACAAACATTGCATTCATTTTTGAAAAGACAATCTTTCATTACATCTACGGTTGACGACATGCATACCATTTCATAATATATCTTACTATAATTGACTTAATAATAATCTTGATGAACTCAATGACTCGAATGCAACATCTTTTGAAATATGTCATGAATGACTCCAATTAATATCTCTAAGATGAGCAAAAGCACAGCGGAAGATTTCTTTCATATCTGAGAATAAACATGCTTTAAAGTGTCAACCAAAAGGTTGGTGAGTTCATTAGTTTATCATAAACAAACATTTCATAATTTTAATAGACCACAAGATTTCATATTTCCAATTCTCATAAATAAACGTCCCATGCATAGAGACAAAAATATCATTCATATGGATTGAACACCTGGTAACCGACATTAACAATATGCATATAGAATATCCCCATCATTCCGGGATCCTCCTTCGGACATGATATAAATTTTGAATTACTAAAGCATCCGGTACTTTGGATGGGGCTTGTTGGGCCCGATAGATCTATCTTTAGGATTCGCGTCAATTAGGGTGTCTGTTCCCTAATTCTTAGATTACCAGACTAAATAAAAAGGGGCATATCCGATTTCGATAATTCAACCATAGAATGTAGTTTCACGTACTTGTGTCTATTTTGTAAATCATTTATAAAAATTGCGCATGTATTCTCAGCCCAAAAATATAAAGGGTAAAAAGGCAAATGAAACTCACCTGACAACTTCAGAAATAAATCACAGAGATGTGACCGAAAATCAGAATGCAAGTGACCGTAGACCCCAACCTAGAGAACATATGTTGGTCAATAAGTGTCTAATAAGCTAGGTCGGTCTATAGGGTTCGTATAGTCTTATTGCTCAAGTCCTACTCATAAATTTAGCAAAATTTAGCAAAAGTCAACAAAAGTCAAAGTAATTCAAATGTAAGTCAAACGCAAGTCAAACACAGTCAACATAGTCAACACCAGTCAACAATCTCATAATATTACTCAAGTTGGTCAAATAGTCAAACATAGGTCAAACTTAAGTTATACATTTTTATTTAGTAAAAACAATATTATTTACATATATGTATATGTAGTAACTTTACAGCTGATCTCGGGTCCCACCAAATTCGATATAATACTTTGGGTCGTGACCGTTGGAAAGTATGTCATCCCACCTTTCTCTAGACAGTTTATTTGACAAAGACGGAGTTACAGTTTGAAAGTTACGACCTCGCGAAAATAGTCCTTCAAAACACTAAATGCTGAGTTTTGCTGTTGTTAACAGCATTGGATCAGCCCTGATGTTCCATTTTCGTACTCGTTTTAGACCAGTTTAGTCTCGAAAAAATCATACATATAACATATCATTTTAAAGCATGTCGTAAATACTTTCAATATCAATTAATGGTTTTTATCCAAACTTAACCAATTTCAACTTATGAGTCCGCAAAGTAGGCTCGAGAGTCATTTTTGACACTTTTGTTAAAAATGCTAAAACTTTCGGTTAACGATCCAAATTTGAATCCGGCTGACCTGAGTTAACCAAATTTGTATCACAGCTCAAAAATGACATTTTAGATGTGTTGGTGACTTTCGTTTTCCAAAATTATGCATATGGGTCAATTTATTCACGTTTGACCCGAATAGGTCATAAATCTCTCTTTAAACCAGAATAGACCCAAAACTCATTTTTAAAGCACCAAAACTTGCAGGCATACTTAAATCAACATATAGGATTTGTTTACGCTAACCGTTATCCATTTTGACATTTTTAGACTCAAACGGGTCAAGTGTCCAAATGGACGGTCCAAGTTCGGGTGTCCATTTTCGCATGCAATTATCTCAAAATCTAGAAACTTTTAAGATACAACACCTATATGAAAACTTAACTACTAATCATGAACTTTTCAAATATAAAATCCACATTTTCCAGAACTCAAGTTAATTAAACATATTAGCCTGTTTAGTTTGTAGTTAACACGTATTGTCACAAATTTTCACGCGCGTCATACAAACAACGGACATAATTCATAACACATAAAACATGGTAACATGGAAAACTCCAGATCAAAAGTAGACTCAAAATCGATTCCAAAAAGTCCAGCTAGGGCCTCATACGATGTCTACAAGTCAGGTTTCAGAAGAGGTACATTTATGGTTCGCTAAATCAGTTTCTGACTGCGCACCAATCTCGTAATGGCTATAACCGGAGCTAGGTACATGCAAATCAAGCTAGGTCAGTGGTCCTAGTTCAAGGACAAGTCAAATTACCACATATCCAAAAATGAGAAACTTTTGTTTAGCCAATTGGTACAGTTTATTCAATCAAATTGGACATTCTGTTTCCGCTCAATTCAGAAGTTACCAAATCTACGGCCTTAGTGTGCACAATGTATCGGGTTTCAGAGGTTTCAATAAACTAGACATTTATCACATAACATACAAAGTTCGATAATCCAGAAGGCCAAGGTCTCAAAAGGTGTACAACTCTTACTATAAAACTATAGGTGCATACGTTACAGATTTGGACAGAATGCAAGTTACCATTTCGACACGCACATTACTCAAGCTTCACAAATCCAAATGATGCAAGGCCTAGATGAAACGTTAACTACAACATATGAAATTTTCAGATATGCAAAGTCCTAAATCACTATCATACTTCAAATAAATTTAAAAGTCAGTTTTATAATACTGAGCAAATCAGTTTTTCATATACGATCAATTAAGCATAACGGGAGTATTACAAATCCAAATAGCATGATATCCTAGTCTAACTTGAGTGTTTTTAAATCCTCTACACAATTATGATCAGTTTAAAATTCAATTCTATGTCCATTTTTCCAGAATTCGACATAATCACATATTCATCACAAAAACTTCAATCAATCATATCTTAAGCATACGGTAATGAAAATACGCGAATCTAAAGCCTAAAATTATTAAATTTTCGAGGGGATTTTAATTATATCATAATATTTAACATTCAAGAAAACCAAGTTTCTGTAACCACGCAAAACAAATTCGGGATTAAACATAAACACATCAAACGAGCAATATAACACATACAATCATGTATAATCATATAGACTTGAGCAATAGACACTATATCTACCCTAATATGTAACAAAAACATGAAAACCCAAAAATTTGAGTTTTTAAAACTTACACAAATCATGAAATTGTTGGTATGGATGTGTAGAGCTCTTCGAGAGGAATCCGAATATATAAACGATTTTATGATCCATCAAGTTTTTAAGGTGTTCTTGAGTGATAAAAGATTGATGATGATGATGATGATGATGATGATGATGATGATGATGAATAGTAGTGGGTGTTCTTGAGAGAAAAATTGGGTGTTTGATAAAATGAATCTGGAAAGGGCAATAATATAGATAGATTAGATAAGGTCACGGGTGTTTTACTGGTTAATCACGGGTATAGATATAACACGGTGTAATAATTAAATAAACTCGGGTATTAAATGTGTAGTCACGGGTTGGTACGTACTTTTTATCTGTTATCTAAAACCCAATGTATTTTAGTTTAATATGATTCAATGATTGGTTAATTTTATATTTATAAAAATTATATATATATATATATATATATATCTATATTGTTTTAAACCTTTTAAAATTCTTGACGTCATACCTAGTTGGTGTGTATCATTATTTAGTATATTTTTAATAAGCCTATAATTTATAAAACTCATTTTCGGATCATCATTTATTTTAAAATCACATAAGTTCCTTTTTAACTCGTTTACTATCAATTGAATGACAATTGAGCGTTATCGTTGTTTACTAAATAACTTCGAAATCACTAAATATATATTCTATACACTTTATTTATATGTATATATACTTTCTAAATAATATTTATTATATATTATTATTATTTACGTAATTAATTCTAACAATTATAATATATAATATTTCATTTTACATATATATATATATATATATATATATATATATATATATATATATATGCATATCTATTTACAAGTAATCGTATTGTGAGTCGTCGGGAAAAGTCAAAGGTCAAATGGATTCATAAAAATAGTTCAAAATTTTTGAGACTCAACTTTACAGACTTTGCTTATCGTGTCGAAATCAAATAAGAATTAAGTTTAAATTTGGTCGGAAATTTCCGGGTCGTCACAGTACCTACCCGTTAAAGAAATTTCGTCCCAAAATTTGAGTGAGGTGGTCATGGCTAACAATAAAAATGTTTTCATGACGAATATGAGTTGATAAATAGAGTTTTATCATCTTTGAGTAATATGGGTAAAACAATTCGATTATTCGAAGAGCACGAATGAAGCTATCACAAATGATTGGGATAGAGATTTAACTTTTGACGTAGTCACGATTGAATTTAGAAAATAAGGTGCTACTTTACTTTTGACGTTGTCTTGGTTGAATTTCGGGATTCAAGGGATTTAAAGAAAATCTATGAAATCTATAAGATCTGATTTTTCGGTAAATGAGGAAATTAGGATCTCTTTAATTAAATGTGATGATCTGCCTCGATTGCTCTGTCTGATATTTCCATTATAAATTAAATTCTTCCGTTTCATTATTCTCATCATTCCTATACTTTCTTTCTTAGTTCATACATCCAAATAATTGTGAAAATGCTTAATCCAGTTCTGACTCTTGTCCTCATCCTTACTATCGCAACAATCATTCTCCTTTTCCAACTTCCACCGGAGGAATCTGTGTTCTTCAACATCGCCCTTGGGGTGATACTATTCTTAATTATACCGTGTCTTTATATTGCTATACGTATTAATATACACGGTTTGTAATTTCTGTGTTGTTATTGGGTTTTATATCTACCCTTATATTTCGAAGCCCCTTGCTTCTGTCTCCTATAATCATTGCCATCCACAGATAATGATGTCTCTTATTTACTGCGATTTATACTCCTATTTACACTTCGAAGCTTTATGCTCTGTTTTCTCTTCTATCCATTAAGTACCTCATTTTTCAAGGTGGTCGACCAAACTTCAATAAGAGCATGGTCGACTACCATGTAAACATGATCGACTACCACCTCAATTGGCTATGGTCGACCACAAAGCAAAAAACAACGCGGGCGACCAACTCATTGGTCGACTTCCCTGTATTCAGGTTTCACGCATCCCGAAATCTGCAAAATTCGTGCAAGTCTAGTAACAGTTTTTAGTGACACTTTTTAAAAAAAAAATTCAAAAATTTAAAAAGTGTCACTTTTTCAAAATACACTTTTTCAAAAATTTAAAAAGTGTCACACTTCTTCAAAATACACTTTTTTAAAAAAAAATTTAAAAAAGTGTCACTAAAAATGTTATTAGTGACACTTTTTTAAAAAAAATTTCAAAAATTTAAAAAGTGTCACTTTTTCAAAATACACTTTTTCAAAAATTTAAAAAGTGTCACACTTTTTCAAAATACACCTTTTTTAAAAAAGTTTTAAAAAAGTGTCACTAAAAACTGTTACTAGACTTGCACGGATTTTGCAGATTTCGGGATGTGTGAAACCTGAATACAGGGAAGTCGACCAATGAGTTGGTCGCCCGCGTTGTTTTTTTGCTTTGTGGTCGACCATGGCCAATTGAGGAGGTAGTCAACCATGTTTACATGGTAGTCGACCATGCTCTTATTGAAGTTTGGTCGACCACCTTATAAAATGAGGTGGTCGACCAAGTAAAGGGGTGGTCGACCATATTGTTGGTCGACCTAATGGTGTAAAAAGACATTTTTTTAAAAAAAAAGTGTATTTTGAATGAAATTTTTAAAAATATATATATTTTGGCGAATATCCCATATCAAAAATGCATTCGGTCTTTCAACCAATGGTAAAAAAAATTTACTCTAACACTTTTGATTTTAGCGACTCTTTTGTTTCTCAGCACTATACATGTGTGCACATAAATGACGTATTAGAAAGTGTCGTTAGTGATTCACTTGTTGAATGCTGTAAAAATACTTTAACGATTCTAGTTTGTCAACTAAAAGTCGTGCCAATAAAATTTATAGAGCTGTCCGGAGCAACTGTGATGACTCAGAAATTTTTGACCAAATTTAAACTTAATCTTTAATGTTTCCGACACGATAAGCAAAGTCTGTAAAACTGAATCTCAAAATTTTTGAACTACTTTCATATATTTAAATACCTTTCGGTTGTTATTGACAATTCGTGAACAATTATATGTATATAGATACATATATATACTATAACTTGAAAACGTAGCAATGTATTAATTGTTTGATACTGTACATTAAACTTATTGGTTTAAATATTTATTTGAATATATATGATAAGTTGGAATATTAATTGTATGAATAATTTGCGACGTATATTTAAAACTTGTTTATGAATGTTGAAAATATATATTAACTTGGTCATAAAACGATTTGTTATTATATATATATATCAAAAAATAGCGAGGCAATGATTTATAGAAGTAAATGACCAAAATACTCGAAAGTTTAAGATATACTTTGAGTGGTATAGTTTAGGGATAATTTAAGGCTATATTTTGACAAAGGTACGAGTCACAAAACGTAAAATACAAGTTTTCTCAGCGTACGAAAGGACATTTGAAAAACCGGAACCGGGACATAAGTCGAGTGATAACGTACGACTTATCGGAACAAAAATTACAAGTCAACTATGCATGTGAATTTAATATAATATATAATTAATTATATAAATTAAATATATTATATATATAATATAAAATTATGTCGACAAACAAAACAAAAAAAAATTGTGAGCTGGATTTTGGGGTCATGCGATCGCATGAGAAATAGGCATAAAACCCATGCGATCGCATGGCAGTCAGGATTCAGAAACATGCTATAAAAGGCCAGTTTCTGCTCGAATTTTTACATGGTGTAATATCTCTCTGCGTTATACAAATATATATATAAATTATTATTATTATTATTATTATTATTATTATTATTAATATTAATATTATTATTAATCTTATTATTATTAATATTATTAATTAGTATTATACATAAAATACTACGATGAGGTTATGAGCGTGTCACTTTCAAAATGGGTTTTCGAGCGGGATAGAGCTAAGGAAAGTATGGGTTATAGCTATGGAGGTTATGGGTAATATTCGCAAGTCAAACCCAGTGTTTATCTTCCCCGTTACGTCTACGTACTTTTCTGAAATATTGAATCACAATATTGATACGTAAGCATTTATATTTTATCTTTTATATACTAATATTGTATCCGTGTCTAGTGCTCGAGTGTATATATTTATACATGCTTGTATGCTAAATTTCGTCGTTAAACAGTTTATAATAAATCACGAATTAAATACATATATTACGGGTAAAAGGTATATGATATACATGTTTTCGGAAAGCTGGTGAAAAATCAATAACTTTTCATTTAGATATCGAATAGTTTCGAGGAACGAATCAAAAGATATGGTCAACTGAATTATAATTGACATTAATTGGAATTGCTTTTTGAATCTGCAATTAATACTTAAACAACTTGTTTACGAGATTGATAAAATAGATTTTTGAATATTACCAACCGAGTAAATGAATCCTTATATAAGGTACGTCTCGTTTGTTGAACTATTGTCAAAATTGACTTTTTGAAACAACTTTGAATAACTTTTGTATGTCAATTTCGAGCATTAGGATTGTGATACACTATGACTTGACCTAGCTTGATAGACATTTATTGACCAACATATGTTCTCTAGGTTGAGATCTACGATTATTTAATATACCGAGTTTCGATCACATTACGATGAACAACTTTATATGCTGCTAAGGTGAGTTTCATTTGCTCCCTTTTTAATTGCTTTTGCAATCTATATTTTTGGGCTGAGAATACATGCACTTTATTTTAAACGCAATGGATACAAGTACATATTAAATTCTACACAGAGTTTGAACCGAAAATCCCTTAGCTTTGGTAACTAGTAACTGCCGGTTATAAGAACTGGTGGGCGCGAGTAGTAGTATATGGATCCATAGGGCTTGATATCCCCGTCCGAGCTAGAGCACTAGCCTTTTAACGGACGTATGCTATTTGAGAAGCGTACACGTTGGTTTGCGTGTATTATTAAGATGATTATACAAAGGGTACAAATTATATATACGTTAAGTTTAGTTACCAGGGTGCTCAATTTCGTAGAATATTTTGATAAACGTTTCTGGATTGAACAACTGAAATCTTGTGATCCACCTTTATATACAGATTATGCGCAACATTAAAACTATGAACTCACCAACCTTTGTGTTGACACTTGTTAGAATGTTTATTCTCAGGTTCCCTAGAAGTCTTCCGCTGTTTGCTTATATGATAGACAAGCTATGTGCATGGAGTCTTATATGGCATATTTTTCAAGGAAACGTTGCATTCACCAATTCATCATCATGTACCTTATTTTGACGGCATTGTCAACGGAAGTACTATTGTAAACTATTATATACGGTGATTGTCTATATGTAGAAATCATCAGATGTCGAAAACCTTTGATTTAAATATTCATTTATGGTGTGCCTTTTCCAAAGAATGCAATGTTTACAAAACGTATCATATAGAGGTCAAATACCTCGCAATGAAATCAATGAATGACGTGTTCGTCCATATGGATTTGGAGCGATCATCACAGTTGGTATCAGAGCGTTGGTCCTAGTGAACCAGGTCTTGCATGAGTGTATCTACTTGATAGTTGTTAGGATGCATTAGTAAGTCTGGACTTCGACCGTGTCTGTATGTCAAAAGTTTTGCTTATCATTTTTTGTCGGAAATTAACTGCTTATCATTCCTAGTCTAGACACGTTTTACTGCATTGATTACATGAATAGTGTATAGACAAAATTCATATCTTAGCGTATCTGTTACTGTAAACTTTTCCTGACATCTTCCGAAAATTTCTTCGTGATTTATGGAATTTGGTATTATATATGTAAATTATGTATTGAAGAATACCAAACTAAATTCTATAATCTAATTCATATCAAAAATCATTTCTCTAATTATACAGGATGGATCCCGAATCTAGTTCAAATTCCTTAAACTCTGACAGCTATTCCGATATGGATATTCACCTGAATTCCGAAGACAGTGTAACCGGAATGGATCAACCAATTAGCCATCATCTATTCTGGATGAATTGGGGATGGGTTCGTAGCCTGCTTAATTATTGGAGACAAGAAGAAGGCGATCCCTTCCATCCACCACATTTCCCTCTTGGCGAAGAACCTGAAGCACTTACCGGCGAACCTGTTCGTAATACCATTTTCTCTCTCATCTCCAGAATATCTCGTCATGATCATATACTCTCTCAAATTCTGGATCTTATTCATCCGCTAGTCCGAACCGCCAATCATCCCGGTGTAGTAGAAGAAGTCAACGAGCTTCGCGCTCGGGTAGTGGCTTTGGAGAATATGGTGCAAAGGTTACAAGCACCAGCAGAATCTCCGGCATCAACAGTGCCACCGACAACAACACCAACAGTACCATTACCACCACCAACAACATCCGCACCGCAAGCCTCAACATCACAATATGTGCCTTGAACATCAACGTCATACGCATCGTAGTTACCAAGAAATACCAGCAACAATAACCGATGAAGTATTAACTTATTTCCCTTGAAGAAATTTTATGTATATTTAATATATATGAATTTTGAAATCAAAATAAATCTTTTCGTACTAAGCTATTACGTGTGAATCTTAACTGGTAGGTACTACTCGGTTAGTTCATATTACTAATATGCAATGATGTACATCCTTCCTTAACAACTTAACCATTGTTAACTACAATCTCTTTTTCAACTTAATGAATTCCATTTCATAATAAACTAAGTGTATTATTCAATTACATAATTGATTTTACATTTTCATTTTCGATTACTCGAAACTTTCCAGAAAACATCATCTGTGCCTTATAAGGTTCACAAAGATTCCACAAGCATCAACATCCTTCACCGAGAAATAAGAATAAATAATGAAGTATCGATTACATTAGTGAAATACTCCGCAAAGATTATGTAATCTTTAATGTTTTAGAGATTAATCATTTCTAAGTCAAGTCGAAAATCAAATGAGCTTAATATGATATTAACTCATTAAATCTGTATTAGATTTGAAAAAAAAAAATACATACATATATTTTTATAAAGACGGTAATAAAAATTCTTTTGTACAAAGTATTAATTGTGAAATCTTTAACGGGTAGGTACTACTCGAGAAATATTTAAGTTCACAATTAATATGTTACACTCTACATTCTTCAATTTTGATTCAAAAATCATTAACTATACTCACTATCTTCACAGTGATACACAATCATTTCATACAAATTCAATCACATATTCTGATATCGACGGATCAGAATCCAAGCCATAACTCTGAATCGGTGACATCATTCTTAGATCTCTACATCTTTCAAAGCTATACTTTAACTTCAAAACTATGCAAGATCCTTTAGCATTGTTTTTACCGAAAATAACCTTGCAATTCCTTTTCAAAGTATCCAGTATTATTAATCATTCAACCAGTCAACGACGACCTTTCAGACTTGTAACTTTGGCATATATGTTTTTGTTACTGGGGAACCTTTCATGTTCCATCACATTAGCAGTAAATTTACCAACAACTTCATTAATCTTTGACCTTCCGAAAAAAATCCTTATACTCATTGAAACTGTATCATGTACTCATCCACATCTTGTAACAATAATTGCCATATCAACTATCGAGAATTAGCAATCAGTATTTCGAATATCGCAGCAATTCTACGTCAACAGTTATATATACATATAATGTCTATCTTCTAGACTTACATAATTCGAATGTGAAGCTTCTGAAAAACATCCCAAACTATGAACTAGTTCTCTGAAATTGGAACAATGCTGATGAAGCAGCAAAAACTGTAAACGACCTTAACAGTCAAAAGTTTAATGATAAAGAATAGTATGGTGGTAAAGCTGAGAAAAAGAGAATGTTTGGAACTGGAAAATGGATTGAGCAAAGTATGAAGGAGGTCGTGGATAAATCACAAAGACTGAACCTGCCTTCAAAGAATCCAAATGATTCAGTGTCTGCTGAAATCCTTAGTAAATACCTTGCTCTTTACTCTAAAACCTTTGCGGACAATATTCTTCATCATCAACATTATCTTAAATATTCTAAGATATCATCATATATTTCATTATAAATATCCTCGATATTTCTGAAGATATTTTCATAACCATTCTTATTTGAAATCATTCATCTCTTCGCGCTATCTGTGTTATAACATAAAAGAAACTATTTTAGTTTCTAACATCTGAAAAATTCAAAAAAAATTTAATGTTTTGAAGTAGTGTTGGGAACTGAAGCATGAATTAGTATAATATAATGACACTTGATCAACGTGATTATATTACAGTAAGTCATGCTGAGTTTCTAATGGAACGTGATAAAGGTTCACAGATCATACCCTCATCATGAACCATGTTACATAACTCTTTCATTCTATTTAACCTCTAAACATATCAAGAAAATATTTTTCTTGATGATTCGGTCTATTTCGAGGTATTCTGGTAATTTGATAAGTCAAATTGTGCCATTACCGTTTCTTTCTTAGAACATTAATTATGTTCATTTTAAAATCCATACCTACGAATTTTGGACCATTATTCGCTTGACTTAAAGTCGGGAAGAGAAAACGAAAGCATGAAGCTCCGAAATATAATGAAAAATATAAAGCCCGAAAACAACCCCGAAATTACAAACCGTGTATATCAATGCGTATAGCAATATAAAGACACGGGGGAATGAAAAACAATGTAACCCCAAGGTAATAGTAGAAGAAAATAACCTCCTCTGGTGGCAGATGAAAAAGAAGAATGAATGATATGATAGCCAAGAAAATATCAAGAATTAGAACTGGATGAAGCATTTTCACAAATCTTTTGTAAGTATGAAATAAGAAAGAAGATTATAGGAGTGGTGAAAATAAATGAAACGGAAGAGGTTAATTTATAGCAAAATATCAGACATAGCAATCGAGGCAGATTACACATTTAATCAAAGGAAATCCTAATTTCTTTAAATTCCGAAGAATCAAATCTTATTTAAATTATGAAGATTTTCTATTCCTTAAATTCTGGAAATCAATCGTTACTACATCAAGAGATAAGACGAATCTCTATTCTCCATATCACTCTATTACGATAACTTCTCTCATACGCTTCGAGTAATCGGATTGTTTTATCCGTATTATTCAATGGTGATAAAATTCTATTTACCAACTCATATTCGTCACGAAAACATTTTTATTGTCAGCCATGACGACCTCACTCAAATTTTGGGACGAAATTTCTTTAACGGGTAGGTACTGTGATGACTCGGAAATTTTTGACCAAATTTAAACTTAATCTTTAACGTTTCCGACACGATAAGCAAAGTCTGTAAAACTGAATCTCAAAATTTTTGAACTACTTTCATATATTCAAATACCTTTCGGTTGTTATTGACAATTCGCGAACAATTATATGTATATAGATACATATATATACTATAACTTGAAAACGTAGCAATTTATTAATTGTTTGATACTGTACATTAAACTTATTGGTTTAAATATTTATTTGAATATATATGATAAGTTGGAATATTAATTGTATGAATAATTTGTGACGTATATTTAAAACTTGTTTATGAATGTTGAAAATATATATTAACTTGGTCATAAAACGATTTGTTATTATATATATATATCAAAAAAATAGCGAGGCAATGATTTATAGAAGTAAATGACCAAAATACTCGAAAGTTTAAGATATACTTTGAGTGGTATAGTTTAGGGATAATTTAAGGCTATATTTTGACAAAGGTACGAGTCACAAAACATAAAATACAAGTTTTCTCAGCGTACGAAAGGACATTTGAAAAATCGGAACCGGGACATAAGTCGAGTGATGACGTACGACTTATCGGAACAAAAATTACAAGTCAACTATGCATGTGAATTTAATATAATATATAATTAATTATATAAATTAAATATATTATATATATAATATAAAATTATGTCGACAAACAAAAACAACAAAAAATTGTGAGCTGGATTTTGGGGTCATGCGATCGCATGAGAAATAGGCATAAAACCCATGCGATCGCATGGCAGTCAGGATTCAGAAACATGCTATAAAAGGCTAGTTTCTGCTCGAATTTTTGCATGGTGTAATATCTCTCTGCTTTATACAAATATATATATAAATTATTATTATTATTATTATTATTATTATTATTATTATTATTATTATTATTATTATTATTATTATTATTAATATTAATATTATTATTAATCTTATTATTATTAATATTATTAATTAGTATTATACATAAAATACTACGATGAGGTTATGAGCGTGTCACTTTCAAAATGGGTTTTCGAGCGGGATAGAGCTAAGGAAAGTATGGGTTATAGCTATGGAGGTTATGGGTAATGTTCATGGGTAATATTCGCAAGTCAAACCTAGTGTTTATCTTCTCCGTTACGTCTACGTACTTTTCTGAAATATTGAATCACAATATTGATACGTAAGCATTTATATTTTATCTTTTATATACTAATATTGTATCCGTGTCTAGTGCTCGAGTGTATATATTTATACATGCTTGTATGCTAAATTTCGTCGTTAAACAGTTTATAATAAATCACGAATTAAATACATATATTACGGGTAAAAGGTATATGATATACATGTTTTCGGAAAGCTGGTGAAAAATCAATAACTTTTCATTTAGATATCGAATAGTTTCGAGGAACGAATCAAAAGATATGGTCAACTGAATTATAATTGACATTAATTGGAATTGCTTTTTGAATCTGCAATTAATACTTAAACAACTTGTTTACGAGATTGATAAAATAGATTTTTGAATATTACCAACCGAGTAAATGAATCCTTATATAAGGTACGTCTCGTTTGTTGAACTATTGTCAAAATTGACTTTTTGAAACAACTTTGAATAACTTTTGTATGTCAATTTCGAGCATTAGGATTGTGATACACTATGACCTGACCTAGCTTGATAAACATTTATTGACCAACATATGTTCTCTAGGTTGAGATCTACGATTATTTGATATACCGAGTTTCGATCACATTACGATGAACAACTTTATATGCTGCTAAGGTGAGTTTCATTTGCTCCCTTTTTAATTGCTTTTGCAATCTATATTTTTGGGCTGAGAATACATGCACTTTATTTTAAACGCAATGGATACAAGTACATATTAAATTCTACACAGAGTTTGAACCGAAAATCCCTTAGCTTTGGTAACTAGTAACTGCCGGTTATAAGAATTGGTGGGCGCGAGTAGTAGTATATGGATCCATAGGGCTTGATATCCCCGTCCGAGCTAGAGCACTAGCCTTTTAACGGACGTATGCTATTTGAGAAGCGTACACGTTGGTTTGCGTGTATTATTAAGATGATTATACAAAGGGTACAAATTATATATACGTTAAGTTTAGTTACCAGGGTGCTCAATTTCGTAGAATATTTTGATAAACGTTTCTGGATTGAACAACTGAAATCTTGTGATCCACCTTTATATACAGATTATGCGCAACATTAAAACTATGAACTCACCAACCTTTGTGTTGACACTTGTTAGAATGTTTATTCTCAGGTTCCCTAGAAGTCTTCCGCTGTTTGCTTATATGATAGACAAGCTATGTGCATGGAGTCTTATATGGCATATTTTTCAAGGAAACGTTGCATTCACCAATTCATCATCATGTACCTTATTTTGACGGCATTGTCAACGGAAGTACTATTGTAAACTATTATATACGGTGATTGTCTATATGTAGAAATCATCAGATGTCGAAAACCTTTGATTTAAATATTCATTTATGGTGTGCCTTTTCAAAAGAATGCAATGTTTACAAAACGTATCATATAGAGGTCAAATACCTCGCAATGAAATCAATGAATGACGTGTTCGTCCATATGGATTTGGAGCGATCGTCACAGCAACATAATTTGTAGAAAACCACTATTGCCGACCTTGTGATTCCTTTTTCCTTTAACTAACTTTTATTTTTTATTTTGTTAAGCAATAGTTTTGTAAACGATGACCATCCCGCCAATCCTATTGAAGCGGGTCAAATTCATTAACTAGTTAGATACTAATATGTAATGTATTTGACAAAATGCCATGAAAAACTTAATTTTGGCCCCAATCAATTAATCAAAGTGAACCGTTTTACACCTATCTATACATGGATCAAAATAACCGCTTTAACCAATACGTTCCATAGCAGAATCGAACAATTATATTATTTTTATAATTTTTCCAAATGTAGCTCTTAGGGCTATACTTAAAAAATTAAATTATGCATTATTAATGGTACAATAAGGTAATGGGTGAGGTAGTTAGTTAGTGGCTATGAGTGGACTGTAATTCAAATATGCATGTCCAAAAACCTTAAGGATAACCCTTAAGGTTAATGTTAGAAAAATTCTTATTTTTATGAAAAGTTAAAAATATTAATCAGGGTTAAAGCTAAAATATGCTGTATATACTTTTTCAAATGTTCCGATGTCATTCATATATCAATTGGCGTTTCACTGTCGGCTTTATACTTTAAAAATGTGTATCAATGTCAACAATTTCTTATAGGTTACCTGCTGAACTAGTAAAATTAATTATTTATCATATTTTTTTCATTTTATATGGTTACAAATAGGTCATACACTTTCAGTTTTGTTCCGATGTAGGCTATATACTTTCAGCTATTGTTCCGATGTATCACAGAAGTGTCATGACTACTTAGAAGTCACGTCATCAATTTTTTTCATTGCAAGTAAAAAAGTATGGTGACTTTTATTGATACATTTTTTTAAAGTATATAGCCGATAGTGAAACGCAAATGAATATATGAGCGACATCGAGACATTTAAAAAAGTATATAGCTATTTGTAGCTTTAACCCTATTAATCAACCAAAGTTTGATTATATAGGCGGTTTTTGTATTTAATCTCCCCATACGTACTCACCTCTATTTCTACTCCTACTTCATGAGTGGAATAATTCTTTTATTATCTTTTTTTTCATGTCACATATTTATTTCCTTTTTTTCCTTTAAATCCTTTCTCACCTACTTTCCAAGTATAGTTTTAGTGATATATCAGTACGTAAACTACCAATTTCTTCACTCTTTTTAACCTTCTTTGCCATGTCTTTCTTTGAATCCTCTATCATTTTCCTTCCATTTATTGTTGTCATTTTCTTTCTATTTGTTCTTAACAAATGTCTAAACAAAAATTATATCATCCCTACAAATTGGCCTGTTTTGGGTATGTTACCAACTGTCCTTTCATATCTTCACCAACCTTATGATTATATCACAAATGTTTTAGCGCAAACTGGTGGTACTTTCTTCTACAAGGGCCCTTGGTTAACTGATAGTGACATACTTTTTTACCGTAAACCCCCTAGACCTCCATCACATTATGAGTAAACACTTTCCTAATTATTCTAAAAGTCAAAAAAATGCGTAAGAGCCTTGATAATTTGATATCCTTGGAAATGGATTCTCAAATACGATGGTCCGTTATGGGAGTTTCAACGTAAAACGATCATGGCCCTCTTGAAAATACCTTCTTATCAAATATTATTAGAAAACAATGTTTGGAACAAGGTCGAAAAAGGTTTATTGCCTGTACTCGACAACATATGTAAAGAAAAAGTTGAAGTTGGTTTTCAAGAAGTGTTTCAAAGGTTTGCTTTTGACACAACGTGCATTTTGTTTCTAGATCACGATCCCGAAAGTATGTCTATTGGTTTTCCTTACATACCGTGTGAGAAGGCATTGTCGAATATTGGAGAAGCCGCATTGCATAAGTATATATTGCCTTCAATTTTATTAAAATTGTTACAATTGACTGTATTAGGGCATGAAAAGATTTTGGATAACGCGTGGAAAAACATCGATCAATTCGTTTACAAGTTCATAGAAGGCAAAGATGGGAAGGAGTTTGGTAATGAGCTACAAGATGATGAAAATTTCAAATTATCAATAGGTCTCATTAGAGATTTGAAAGATTTTAATGGGATATTAGGGAATTCCAACATGTTTTTAAGAGACAACATGGTGAATTTGATGGTTGCAGGAAGAGATACAACGAGTGCCGCTCTTTCTTGGTTCTTTTATCTTGTTGCCAAACACCCGAGTGTAGAAGATAAGATACGAGAAGAGCTTCGAACGAAGCTAGAGCTTGAAAAGTTTGGGACATGGAAACATTTCAACACAAAAGAGTTGTCGAAACTAGTTTATCTCCATGGTGCATTATGTGAAACATTAAGGCTATTTCCTCGTGTTCCATTTCAGGAGTTATGTGCCTCACAACCGGATATCCTTCCAAGTGGTCATCATGTCAAAAAAAACACCAAAATTGGCCTCCCTTTTTATGCTATGGGACGGATGAAATCGATATGGGGGGATGATTGTTTGGAATTTAAGCCTGAAAGATGGGTTACGACGGATGGACGGATCATACATCAACCATCATCCAAGTTTCCCGCTTTTAATGTTGGCCCAAGATCGTGTTTGGGTAAAGATACGAGTTTCGCTCATATGAAGATAATGGTGTCTACAATTATATCTCGTTACAACGTTGAGCTCGTTGAAGGTCACCCTGTGTTACAAAGTGTTTCGGTTATACTCGAAATGAAAAATGGTTTGAAAGTGAGGTTAACTAAAAGGGATGATGCAACATGTAAGTGATAGGTTATCGTTAATAAATTGTGTGTTGCATCCAAGATGTTACGTGTACGTTTGCTTATAATAAAGTTGTGCTTCAATGTAAAATAAGATGATCTTATGATTGTTACACGTTCTTAATTTGTTTCTTTATATTATGGATGTGACTGTAATTTTTAAAACTTGAAGGATTTATGTTCAACTTTACAAAAACTTTAAGGGTAACTAAGGTAAATCTACTATAACTATACACTTCATCCCGTATTCCCGTACACAATTTCTCGTTTGCCGTTTATCTCCGACCAACGCCGTTAACGCGTCACACACCGGACGGTTTCCTTGTCCGTCGTCGTTTCATCTCCGTTACATACCTCCGTCAATCGCCGTCGTAAATTACTTCTACAACTATCTAATTATACACAACATAAACTCGAATCAAAAGCCCTAATATACTGTCAAATGGACTTTCGATACGCGAGACCGCCGCAACCGCCGTCGTCGGATCCTAACCAACCACCACCACCACAGCAGCATCAACAACCAGTTCCGCCTCCTCCTGGACCGTGGTACTCCGGTCAATTTCAGTACCACTCGCCGTCACCTCCTCCGCCACAGTGGCCTCATCAGCCAAAACCACCACACTCCGATCACCACCTTCCTCCTCCGCCACCGTATGCTGCTGCTGCTCCGCCTCCACCGATGCCGTACTCTTCAAACTCGTACTCTCTTCCTCCTAGACCACATGTTCCGCCACCACAACCTCCTTATCCTCCTGTAAATCAGGTAGCCCTAATTTACCTATATCTTCTCTCGTGTGTTGATATTACTTGCACTTTATATGTATCTAACTTTTTTGCATTTCTGTTTAATTATTGTTGCTGATAGGAGTGGAGTAATACAGGCTGGGGACATCAAGCTTGGGACTATTCAGGTTCGCATCTTCGTTATAAATTAGCTGTTAGAAATATAACATGATATGATGAATAATCTCAATGACATCATAATTATTATATAATGGCATCATAATTATTATAAAATTTGATATTAGTGCCAATAAATTTGATTAAATGAGCTCAGAGCTGAGCTTAATTGAGTTCAACCCCTAAGAGCTACCCTGAGTTTCGGTTTTGTGACCATAGCTGCAAGCAAATGTTTGCCGACTGTCATTTTATTTTATATTTTCTGGATGTAGCACAAAACAAAAATGAAGATGATTGGGCAGCTAAGGCTAGAGCATGGGCGGCTTCAAAAGCTGTAACAGATGATCAGCATCAAAATTCACAATTAGGGCCTGTCAATAGACCAGGAGAAATGAACTATCATGATCAATATCAGCAACATTCACTTCCTCCATCAAACTATCAACAGTATTCATCTTTTGTACCTCCACCGAGGCAACCAGAAAATCACTTGGCTGATCCGTCATCATATGCTACAGATGCACATTTTTCATATAATGGTAGAGATAAAAATTTGCAGGGCCCAGCTGCTGTATATCATCATCAAGAAACTGCACCTACAAGTTTATCAGCTCACCAGCAGGAGGTACCTTCTAGTTATTCTTCTGTTGCAGGTAACGAGTTAACCGATGTCTTTAAATAGCACATGAAGCTTGTTTGAAGAACTGCTTCGTAGGACTTTTATTCTTATTGTCACTATAAGCTTGTTGGTTGATCATCTCTATACTCTTGCATTATTTTTCTTGTGCTGTTATAAGTATTGTATTGATTTCCTTGGACAGCATCATTTCAACTCATACTAAAAACTGCAAAATATATCTGAACTAAGAGTTATATGTAACCTTATTATAGAGCTTTGTTCAGTCATCATTCTGTCATTATATTTCTTAAAAAGGGATTATATATCGGAGGCCACCCAAAATTATCGTTTTGTGTTTCTAGCCCACCCATATTTGAAAATGATTTTGTAGGCCACCTAAGTTTATCTTTTCGTGTTTATTTGCCACCCATATTTGAAAGTGATGTTGTAGGCCATTTAAATCCAAGTTCGTTTGCTGTTTCACACGTAGCAAATCTAACTAAAAACTCTTTGAAAAACTATAAAAAACGCAAATACTCTATTTGGTAACAACTAAACGTTATATAGATAATGTTAGTTAAGAAAAGTTTGGTTATTTGTGTTATTTTTTTAGTGAGATTTTAGCTAGATTTGATACGTATGGAACAACACACGAACTTGGATGACCTACTACATCACTTTCAAATATTGGTGTCCTATCAACACGAAAAGATTAACTTAGGTGGCCTGCAAAATCATTTTCATATATGGGTAGCCTAGAATCATAAAATGATAAATTTGGGTGGCCTCCTGATATTTAATCCCTAAAAAGGGATACCTTCAAGATGTTAACGCTGGTTAGCTATGAAGTTATCTTGTTTGTTGGACTGCCTATGTGGCAAATGATCTCGCAAGTTGCTTTCTTTTGATTAATGATATGAACTATGATCTAGAATTTAGAAGGATAAATCTAGAAACCTTAAGCTAACCAAGGCTATGGTTGGTGATGTGCATACATTTAGTTTACTGATCTAGTATATTCAATATGTAATATACAACGTAGCTATCTTTACTCAACCTCTCCTTTGCCTATACCTTGTAAAGCTGTATGCTTATTAGATAACTTACTGATGTAAAGGATCTGTGTATGTTAAGGTACTTACTATCATATTTTCTCTTATGAGTCTTTATTTATTTATTTTTAACATCCTTCTCAGCTTAATCTTAACTCAAGCTCTTTTAAAATAAGCACCTACAATGGTTTTTAGCAACAAAAAACTAGTTGTCATGTAGTGTAGTTTGCAGCAGTTACCATGCACTGTATTAATGATCCCGTTCCGCTTGCTGCTATTAGATTTGTGTGACATCATTTAGTTGTTTTCTTAACTACAATGCTTGAAAGTACCCTATAGTACATGGCTGGCTAAATACTGAGAATAAGTTAAGCTATTAAGTTGACCCTGTCTTGATAACTTTCATACCCTTTGGCATGTATCAGCCAACTTTAGCTACAATGAAGATTGGTGTAACTATCATCATATTGTTGTAAACATGTTAGTGTAAAATTATTCCACTCTCTATGGAGGCTTTCCTGCATTTATTAAGAACTTAGATGCCTCATTCCAGAAACGAGGGTATTAGAGGCTGTGACAGGTTCATCATGCACAATAGAAAATAACATGACTTTGTGAATGTATCATTTTCCATGTGAAGGGCTCTTGTACTTGTCATGCGTTCTACTTGTCACGATTATTGTCATGAAGAGAATTTATCAGAAATGCTACATTTTTGGCTTCTTGTCTATCAATTATTTTGCTTATATAATCTGTTACTGTTAGATACTGTCATTGGCTCTTACCAAAGCAGATTCTACGAATTACATTGTGGTATATTAATGGCTTTGAACAGCCTCTCTTAGTTTACCTTATTGTGAATCTGCTGGACGTCGGTTTTATACTATTTATTTTACATTCCTCCATCTTTTTAGGCCTCGCTATGCAGAACTATCTATGCAGAACTATGGACGTCGGTTTTATACTATTTATTTTACATTCCTCCATCTTTTTAGGCCTGACTATGCAGAACTATCCTACAAGTATACAGATTACTTAATTGTTTGTCGAGATTGAATTAAGTATGATCTATGCAGATGCGGTAGGAGTTTAAATGATGGGTTTTGCAGGAAAAAGAAAGAAAATAGAGGAAGAATTGTGAACTTTGCTATCTTTTATTATTCTTTACATTACTAAAATTGTACTAAAATAACCAGAATAACTGAAAAATATTGTTTGTAATGTTTGTATTGCTATAAGAAAGCGTTCAAGTATGAATATGTTGTTTATGGTACCTTCTCAGCTAGAAATAACTGTAACAGTGAACACTTCAGCGGGTGATATCTCATTTAAATGCCAGGTAAAGAAGAGCCAAGAGATACGAACGGACACTTTTATCAACCATCACAAATGACATATTCTTCAGCTCCACAACATCAAGTCCAACCATCAATATCTCCTAACGATAAATCAATTCTTGCTGAACAACGTTATTATTCGTTCAACAACTCGTCAGCTGAGTCCGTAACTGATCATGGCAACCTGCCTTTAGATACTGGGTCAAGGTATGGCCATGACCATGGACCATTTGGGCAATCTGCTACACCTGGAATGGCTTATCCTTCTATGCCTCCAGTCTACACCACTGGCCAACAGGTTTTGATCTTGATCCCAAGTATCATACAGTTTTTTGGTGTTATGCATATGTACATAAACCCTAGATTTTTATCATTTTTGTTTGGTATTTACAGGCTGATCCTTTAGTCGGTGTACCTTCTCCTGTTTCAATGCACTCGACACCCTTATTTGGGAGGGCTACTGGATCAAGCTTCCAACCCACTATGCCTTCTGGAAACACTACCTTTCCCATTGGAACATCAAATGCATTTCATCCAACAAATGCCTTCCCTGGTGATGCATATGGGTTTCCTGATCGCCCCAAAAAGGTATTGAATAGATGTGCTCATGTCAACCCGTAAACACACAAATGGAGCGGTTTGTGTTATGTTTTACCTCTAACAGGTCAAATAGGTTAATAGAGTAAGTATATGATATTTAGTTAAAAAACAAATGGCTCAAACTTATCTGAAATGCTTTTATATATAAATTCCTTTTTAATCACTTTATAAAAAGTTCATATTATTGATTAAGGAAGTTTTGGGATCATCTGTAACATTTCCGGGTTGGACTAACCTAGCTTACTGTAAAATGAAACTGTTTTGACACAGTTTATCAACCTGCCTGTTTTACTACCTTTTGTTTTGAAGCATACCAAATCCTTTCTACTTTATTGTGTTATTCTCTACTTAATAACTGATACTGGAAGAATTTTCAGGCTTCAATGCCAAACTGGCTCAAAGAGGAAATAATAAAGAAAAAAGCAGTCATTGGAACTTCAGTCCCTGAGTTTTCTAGGCAGGAGACGGAATCTAATGAAGATGAATTAGACCAACCTTTTGATAAAGAAGATCAGGTAGATAAAAAGAACATGGAATCAGCTCGTTCACCAGAGAAAGAGGATGACGATGAGGTTCGAATTTTGCATGAGCATAATAAATTTATTTAGAGAATTTCTTGTTATTGTTGTATGTGTTATAATTGAACGGGTGCATGAGTCATATTGTGGTTTCTGGTTTATTTTATCTGGCCTCAACTAAACTAACATTTGACATCATTTTTGTTTTTTGTGTAGGATTATGTTGAAGCAGCCAGAGCTGCTGCAGTTAACCAAGAAATAAAGCGCATTTTAACTGAAGTTCTTTTGAAGGTGGCGCAGATAGATGCTAATTGTTTCTTCATGTTACAACTTTTATATCGTACTAAGGATGAAAATACGTTCTATTTTTTGTTGATTCTTGTTACTAAATAAGCTAGATGCATGTGTTGATCAGGTTACAGATGAACTTTTTGATGAAATTGCAACAAAAGTTCTAGATGAAGACAATCTTAATGGGGAAGGTGCTTGGCATTATATATTATTTTCTTGTTTTTTGTATATATATTTTTTTATTTTTATGACAAGCTGTGATCCCTTGTTATCTTTTGTGAACATATCTTAGTAATGATGTTTATGGTATGTATAGTTGAGCATAAGACCATTGCTTCAAGTGATATTGCATCAGCAGCTATAACTCCTAAGTCGTCTGCAAAGGTTTTAATTTCAGCCAAAACCAAAGGCACCAATTCTGATGATGCTAGTGGGAAATCTAGCTCCGGCCCACCTGGAGATGTTCTAGGGCTGGGCAGTTATGCTTCGGATGATGATGATGATGATGATGAAAAAGAAGTTCAAAATTCTTCGATTCCATCTTCCGATAGTGGTAAACCATCTATCGCAGAAAATGCCATTTTACAAGTTGACGATCGTGATATTCGTGGTAAGATGCTTCCTGAAGAAGGGCATTCGCCCAGACCGATCCCAAATAGGGATACAGCTGACAATTCCGGTAAACAAAAAGTCAAACTTGAAAGCTCTGATGTTTCAAAGTCAAAGCTGAGTGGAACTGGGGGTTTAAATACTGATTATCTGTTAGCAGATGAGCCTCAAGGTGGGAGTTCTAGAAATGGACTGGATATTAGTCATAAGGACAAGAAAGATAATAAGTTAGATGAGGACAGTAAGGTCCACGATGATAGACTCGCAAAGAGGGCAAAAAGGGAAGACCAAAATGGTTCTAAAGAGAAAATTAAGGATCGAGATTCAGAGAAAAAGGTCAGCAAGGGTGAAGTTGAAGATCATAATGGTATTAAAGATAAAATTAAGGATCGAGATTCAGGGAAAAAGGTCAGCAAGGGTGAAATTAAGGACAATAAGAAAGAGAGAGACAGGGATAGAAGATCTACTGATAAAGAAGAGGGCCAAAAGCGGGAAACGGGAAAGAATGACAAGAGTGAACGGTTGAAGCATAAATCTGCAGGTGACTCGGGTAGGCACAAGCGACTTCACTCTCCATCAGCTGGAGGTAGGGGGAGGAGCAGCAAAGACTCGAGAAGTGATAGTTCATCGGATGACTCACGAAGGTTTTTAATTAATCATTATGATACCATCGACCATAGATTGCAAAATGGATTGGGTGGGCAAGTTGGGTAATCATCACGGGTTTGGAAGGAAACAGGTCCTTTTTAATTCAGGTTGTTACGGGATGGGCTGGTTAGCGTTAATTAGGATTGCCAAAATATTATCACCCTAATAATATAAGTTTGAGATAAAATAAATTTGAAGATCTATTTACTGAAGTAAGACTACATTAAACTTCAGTATATTTAACCTGTTCCCCCTTTCAGTTATCTTTTTTATGTGATTAGTTTGACCTTAAGCACAACCTGAATCACCCATCCATTAGTAAATGGATTGAAATTGTCATCTCGTTAACTCTTGCTTGTATCGCCTTCTGAGTTGCTCATTTAATTTTGCTTTTTGCAGGAAGGTGCATTCTAAAAGACGCCATTCATCACCATCGCCTGTCAGGTCAAGAAGGTACTTGGTTTTGCTATTTTTTTTTTCTATCTTCTTGTTAATGCGTTCATCGTAAATATAATATTGTATTCCATTTAGGCATGTGGCTAGTATATTTAACTGCTCATTAATAACTCATGTCTAACTTAAGTTTGACACCAGATAACATCTATCTTGATCTCTTGTTTTAATTTGCGTCCACTTAACTTTGCTGTTTCCGTCTTAGTTTAAATGCATAATATCTATTATATTTGGTACATAACTCTTCAGTTAGATGTGTGATAGTTGGATGTTTGTGTATCATTAACAATTTTTTATTTGTTTTCGGTCGTCTGGTTAATTTTTGAAAAAAATTATCTACACAAAGACACTTTTGTTCAAATAAATTTTGTGAGCTGTATCAATTTTTTTTTAGCTTGGAATATCTCAGAATCTCAGAAGTGTTTTAAATTTGAATATTAAATATGTAGATAAGAAGGATGGTCTTTTGTGATGTGGTTGATTATTTCATTTGCATGGTGGGGGGATGGTTTTAAAGGGTTAAATGATTAAAATGGTTTTTTTATATATAAGTCTGGATGTTTTTTTTGTTGTACATTACCCCTTTCAGTGCCAATTCCTAATCTTCCAAATTATGAGTGTTAGGATACATGTCTGATAGCATCGAGGGCAAGATGTCATATCACTTGAAGTGGATCTTATTAAGAACATTAATGAATTGCAAGGTTGCCCTGATCTCTTGTAGTAGCTTATTATTGTTGAGTGGGTTGGTTTTTTTTCATTTTGTATCTACCAGATGTGGCAAAGTGGGCGAGTCGGATAGTAATGGATCATCACGGGTAGTTTGTGTAATTTTGTTGTATGTGCATAATATAATTTTAGCAATCTTTCAGGACATTTGACTTGTTTCTTTGTAAGGTATCTATTTATTTACCCTTGTGACCCATTAGAGATAAAACTTAAAACTTAACCTGTAATGACCCATTCTTAAGTTAATTTCGGGGATTTGTTGTAAAATAAAGAAATATTAAATATAAAATAGGAAATGTGGGGTATGTCTTCCCAAAGTATATTTAACTCACTGGCTTAGCATGGGTTTCGTTTTTAGACAAGTGTCAAGGTCTCCACCTAGCAAGCGTTCTCATCACAGGCATTCTACTTATTCTTCTCTTGAAACCACCAGGTATGTTAATCTCCCCTTTTTTCATCATTATATTAGAGCCTAAAATAGTAGTTATTAATTAATTAAAGTAACTGTCTAATTGATGTGAACATTTGGTCAAACATGTTGACTGCACGGCACCTTGGTTAAAAAGCTGGTTTATTGTAATTGTAGGGAAAGGAGGAGGTCAAGATCGAGGTCCCGGAGAGGATAGTGCAGCTGATTGCACCTTTGAAGATTACACTACTATGTTATGCTTTTCTTTGTGTCTGTTTCCGAGGGTCGACTATAATCGACCGATCTGGTGCCTGCTATGTAGCCATCTTATATAAGTCGGAGACAACCTGTTGGTTCAAAAAGTGTACAATCCAATAATAAACAGGTGTTGTAGCATGCGAGTTTCTGTTGAATGGGGAGTTTTTCTCTGAAGTCTTGATAGTGAGGCTAGTTTTCGTATCATCTTGTATCTTGTACTTGATTGGATCAATTGTTATTGCAATGAACAACTTGGGAGTGTAATTGTAATCTAGTAATGCAATTTCTTAAGTTCTTTCAGTAAATTAAGTTCCCAGATCTTTTCGTATGAAGTGAGTTGTAAACCTATAATTTGATGTTTTTAATATTCCGAAAGTTTGTTTTTATTCGTTGTACCTGAAAACGGGATTATATTCACTATCATCCAATGATGTTTGCTCATCAAGCTAGGGACTTGCATTTGTGATTCAGTTTCTCTTGTCGTTCAAGGAACCTTGTATTTTCTGTGGCTGTCAGATGGATAACAAAATGATGGACATGGTAGACAAGGAAACCAAGATACAACTAACGATCTAAAGTTAGCCTTGTTTTGGCATTATTATCATTGGTTTGTACTAATATGCGAGTCGATTTTATTTGGTTACGGAGAAAGTAAGATGTGGCTCAATTTCAAGTTCCTGTTCAGGTTTTATAATCTCAAAGTCACATGTCAAGTTCGAGATTATATGTCCCAAGTGTGAAGCTCTTCCAGAGTTAAGTATCTAGATCAGGTTTGAATTTTACATCAATAGTCAGGTTCAAGTATTAATAGACTCGCCCCTGGCTTTTAGCCAAATTGTTTGGGTGAATAAATCAACACGTGACAACCCTTTAGACCCGTTCGAGTTCAATATTTCCAGTAAGACCATATATAATCGTCCGTCACTTTCCTTCTGTCATCCCATATGGCATTTTTGACGAAAACTAAAGGAATATAACGGGGTGTCAGTTAGTCGAGTTAGTCATTTGACAGCGTCAGTTATGCATGTGACGGAAATAATGCGAGGCGTGACTTGATAAAGCAACTGATCACTGATTTTTTTATTTAATAAATATATATCTTTTATCATTAATTTATTTTTCCCTTCCAATTTTCAATCAGATATTAGCACATCATCCTACCCAATATTTAACAAAAAAACTGACACAAAGGTTAAAAAAAGTCAGAAACTGAGATTGCCTTGTCATAGTCAGATCGCACTTTTTGGCCAAAAAGTGCATAAACTGCTCACGATATTACAAACACCCATTAGAAATGGTTTAAGGGTGACAATTTATACACTCGTATTATTAATTTACACCGTTGTCATAAACTTTAGAAGATACTAGTAAGATATTTGTACAAAGCTAAAGTTAATAAATTTAACTGGATCTATCAAAATTCATGTTGGAAATATCATCTCCCATACACTATATCGATGAAAAAAATTAATTTACGATGACAATCATTCTCAGAAACTCGAGGGCTAAAACTAAAAAAAAAACTGTCAAAAATTAAAACCTTTAAAATAAAGTCAAGAGTCAACACCGTGAGTGGGTTGTGATCAAGGTTGCAAAAGACGTGAGACGCGGTCGAGACGGTCGGTCCTAAAAAGGTCGAGACGGGGGTCGACCAAAGTTGACTTTTAAATATGTAAGTATATATATGTATATATGTGTACATATTTTAAAGCCAAAAACGTTAATTGACTAATTTGTACTCATAATTGCTATCACCGTTAATATAATACATAAAATTCAAACTAAAATACGACAAATTTGACCGATTTTACCGATTTTCTGGCTTTTCCGAATTTTGAGAGACTTTGACCTGATTTTTTTCAACCTTGACCCGAACTTTGACTGTTGACTGTCATATTAGACGGTTTTCTTCAAGACGGGACGGGCTAGTTACCAAACCGTCGCAACGGGCGTCGAGACGGCTTGAGACGGGGTGTTTTGCAACAGTGGTTGTGATGGTCACTCAACGTCAAGTCTCACATGTCTCTTGCTCCTCCACCCACGCCTTTTCCGGCGCCCCTGCAACTAACCTGTCTTGGTGGCATATTTCCCACCAAAAAGAAGCTTCGTTTTTCAGTTAAAGCTTCACTTTTTTTGTTTCCCACATTTTTATACATTATACCGTTCTTTTTCATGAAAATTAAAAAGTAACGGTCTTTTATCCCGTTTTATGCAACAAGAAAGCGAATTTCATGAACCCCATTTACACTTTTCCATTATAACATCAATTCCCATTTTAGTGGTTCAAAAATGGTTCAACTGGCAAGAGACATTGGCTCCTATTAATTGAGTCAACAGCAAGCGTCGATTTATTGGCGTCTTGAATGCCACTTGGAGCCTAAATTGAATGTGCAAGATTTAAAACCCATAGAAATTTGATTCTACCATTTTCATGGCGTCTCATGTTTTATTTTTTATATTTTATTTTATTTTTTCAAAAATTATTTCTTACTTATTGGCCGGAGGTCCACTCGGAAGCAATCTCTCTATCTGTCGAATAGAGAGGGGGATGACTTTCTCTACTTTTGAGAGTGTTTTTACTCTGGGTGGAGAAATGACTTGTCTTTATTCTCGGATATTGAAATGATTGCTACATCTTACCTCCCCCATACACCACGCATGTGGTATTGGATTTTGTTGTTGTTGTTGTTGTTGTTGTTGTTGTTGTTGTTGTTGTTGTTGTAATTGGCAAGAGACATTCATTAGCTATTAGAGCACTGGGTGTGGTGACGCGTCAGTTCAGTGTTAGTTCAGTGTCTTGCTGATGACTGAACTGACATTGTAAATTGACATTGGTGAAAAAACAGGGGAATTGGGAAGAATGTCAGTTTAGTGTCTTAGAAAGAGAAAATATTTTATGTTATTATTATTTAATTATTTTTTAAAATTAATTAAATTATTTTAAAAAACAATATTAACACAAAATAAACTTCATTAATAATAAAAAAAAAGTTACATAATTAAAAATTAAACTACAAAATAAAAATACAATGCATAATAAAGATGTTATTTGTAAGTCGAATAGCCCAAAGATGTTCGACCAATGTCACTCTTCCCCCTCATCCTCCTCCTCCTCCTCCTGAGCTCGAATAGCCCAAACATGTTCGACTAAATCGCCTCGTAAACGTTCATGCACCTCCCAATCGTGTAATTCCTTCGTCTTGGCTTTATACTCTTCACATCTATCGTACCAAGTTGTTTGCATGTTCTGAACCGGTTCATACACCCAATTATTCTCAGAAATGTTGAACCCATTATCTTCAACTATCATGTTATGCATTATGATACACGCATAGATAATTCTTTGAATAGCCTTTACCGAATAAGCCCTTGCAGGTGGTTGTAGTATATGCCAACGTCCTTGTAAAATACCAAAAGTCCTCTCAACATCCTTTGTTGCCTTAGATTGTTTGCGTGAAAAGTATTTACTCTTGGGATCAGCTGCACTCGAATACGCTTTAACAAACGATGCCCATTGAGGGTAAATCCCATCCGCTAAATAATAACCCATTTTGTACTCCACACCATTAATAACATAAGGGATGTCTGGGAAATTATCATTAAGCATCGATTCGAACAAAGGACTGGTATTTAACACATTTATGTCATTGTTTGCCCCAGCAACCCCAAAATAAGCATGCCATATCCAATTATCATACGAGGCAACGGCTTCAAGCATAATAGTTGGATGACTATGATCTCCTCGCTTAAATTGGCCTTGCCATGCAACCGGACATTTTCCCCAAACCCAATGCATACAATCTATACTACCTAGCATGCCGGAAAAGTCATGCTTTTCCTCATGAACCTCGTATAAACGTTCCATGTCCTCACGAGTAGGCTCGCGCATATAATCATTTGAATATAAAACAACAATACATTTCGTAAAATTCTGTAAACTTTCACGAGCTACACGTTCCGACATTTGTAAATACTCGTCTAATGCATCGGGTGTATAACCGTATGCCAACTGACGAAGTGCCGCCGTTATTTTTAAATGTGTACTAATGCCTAACTCGCCACGGGCATCAGGTCTAACATGAAACCATTCAAAATATTTAGGTAAACGATTTGCAGAAAAATTTAATATACCTTCCATAATTCGGTTGAATACACGTCTCCTCATTCGAAATCGACGTTTGAACTCCACTTTGCTATACTTCGGATGTTCAGCAAAATAGTCTCTTATGAGGCGATCATGTGCTTCATGGTGATCACGTCTGATATAGCGTCGCGTTAAACGAACATTAGAACTATCCCCCTCATCACTTTGATCGGCCTCTAACATTTCGAGTGCAAGCATCGTATACTCATCGTCGGAAGATGAATAAGCCATTATATTTTATAAACTATTTTTTGGATTGTATAAAAAATGAGAGAAGTGAGGTTTGTGTGAGTGTATATATTGTTATTTGTGTGTGTATATATAGAGGTTAATATATATGTTATTTAAAGAAAAAAATGCAATAAATCACTAATAACGGATATAAATTTGAATACGGGGCCCACTAACGGATATAAAGACCGAAGTCTTGCTCACGACGTCGACCCACTCGACGCTGAATCGACGCCGAGTCGGTGTGGAGCGACGGTCGGTGGGAGGAAAATCAGCAACCGACGCTGAGCTGATTCCCTCCACACCTAGAGCTCTTAGATCATGACTGGTTTATCACAAGACATTAAGGTTGTTCTTTTAAGTCGTAGATGTTAGAAATTTGGTATGAATGTTGGATGTGAAGGATATCAAAAACAAAAGGATTCAGACGAACATGGGAGGCGCGTCGCGGCCTTGGAAGGCGCGATGCGGCCTAACACTTGAAACAGAGCATCAGTTTTGGAAAATGAGTGTCCGGAGTTTAGCCTTGGAGGCGCGGCGCGGCCTCACATGACGAGAAGTTTCCAAATTTATGTTTTTCTTGTTCTCCAAGGTATTTTTGGCCTATATAAGCATCCTTATGTAACCCTCAGTTGTATCTACGAATTATATCAATAAAGTCTCTTTAGTTGGTCCGTGGATTAAAGTAATCAACATTCGATTACATATAACCACGTTAAATCTCGCATTTTTTTATTCTTTAATTATTGTTCTTTCGTTTGTCGATTGTGGAAGGGTAATTCTCTGGAATTACTCTATTGTTTGGGTCCTATAATCCTTACAATTGGTATGTAGAGCTCAAGATTCGAGTTGGGAACGATGGCGGAAGACGGTAAATTAAAGATCGAGCGTTTTGATGGTAAAGACTTCGCCTTTTGGAAGATGCAAATAGAAGACTACTTGTATCAAAAGAAACTTCACCAACCTTTGTTGGAGACCAAACCCGAAGGTATGAACGATGCCGATTGGATGCTCTTGGATAGTTAAGCTTTGTGTGTTGTTCGTCTTGCACTCGCCAAGAACGTTGTAGGTAATATCATGAATGAAAAGACAACGTTTAATTGTTTGAAGGCGCTCTCTAACATGTATGAGAAACCTACGACGGCGAATAAGGTTTTTCTCATGCGACAATTGTTCAACACGAAGATGAAGGAAGGTATGAGTGCAACGGATCATATCAACGAATTCAACAATCTTGTTTCAAGATTAGAGCCGGTTGAAATCAAGTTTGATGATGAACTAAAAGCACTAATCTTGCTTTCATCATTACCAAAAGTTGATCGGGTACGGTTACCGCGGTTAGTAGCTCTACCGGTACTATTAAGCTTGCGCATGAAGGAATTAGGGATTTAATTCTCGGTGAAGACACTCGTAGGAGAAGTTTGGGGGAATTGTTATCCGGTTCATTGTTAAGTACCGACAACCGTGGTAGGAAAGTTGATCGCGGTGTGAAGAAGAGTAAAGGGAAGTTCAAGAAGAGGTATCCATCGAAAGACCGAAGTGACGTTATTTGTTGGGGTTGCAATCAAAAGGGGAATTATCAAAGATATTGTAAGAATGCTCCGGTTAAAGATGTTAACTTGACCGCGGAAGATACAGAGGATGCACTACTATGTAGTATTGAAAGTTCGGTGGAGTCTTGGGTCTTGGATTCGGGAGCTTCGTTTCACGCTACACCCACTAAGAGCGTGATGAGAAATTTTCGGGCCTATCAAGGTAAAGTTAGATTGGCAAACAACAAAAGTCTCGAGATTAAAGGTATAGGAGATGTTGTATTGAAGACTACTCTTGGTTCTAATTGGACTTTGAAGAACGTGAGGTTTATTCCTAAGTTAAAGAGGAAGTTAATCTCGAATGGTCAATTAGATGAAGAAGGTAATGATGTTACTTTCAAGAATCGCCAATGGGAGGTGATTAAGGGTAGTAATGTCATAGCTTGTGGACATAAAAGGGGAACTCTTTATATGGTTGAGGTGTTTGAAGAAGACACGGTGATTGCTACGGTTGACGTTGGGGCTAGTTCTACTCTATGGCACCGAAGACTCGGGCATATGGGTGAGAAGGGTATGAAGGTTCTTAGTTCGAGTGGGAGGATTCCGGATTTGAAAAAGATAGAGCTTGGGTTTTTCTAACCATGTACTTATGGGAAGCAAAAGAAGGTAACTTTTGTTAAATCTGGGAATTCACCAAAGTTGAAGAAATTGGAGCTAGTTCATACGGACGTTTTTGGGCCAACGAATGTAGAATCACATGGAGGTTCTTGTTATTATGTCACCTTCATTGACGATGCCACTCGAAAGGTATGAGTTTATTTTCTTAAAGCTAAATCCGAAGTTTTTGGTACTTTTGTGAAGTGGAAAGCTATGGTTGAGAATGAGACCAATTTAAAGGTCAAGTGCTTAAGGTCGGACAATGGAGGAGAATATGGTAGTCTTGAGTTTAAAGACCATTGTGCAAAGTTCGGTATTAGAATGTTGAAAACGGTACCGGAGACACCGCAACACAATGGGGTCGCCGAACGTATGAATCGTACGTTGAATGAAAGGGATAGGAGTATGAGACTACATGTCGGTTTGCCTAAGATGTTTTGGGCAGATGCGGTTAATACAGCGGCTTATTTGATTAATAGGTGACCCTCAACACCATTGGGTTTCCGAATTCCCGTAGAAGAATGGCTAGGTAAAAAGGTTAGTTATGATCATCTTAGAATCTTTGGGTGTAATGTTTATGTGAAGACCAAAGATATTGATAAAGATAAACTTGAAGCTAAGTCAAAGAAGTGTACGTTCATTGGTTACGGTTCGGATGAGATGGGCTATCGTTGTTGGGATAATGAAGCTAGAAAGGTTATTCGATCCCGTGATGTTACCTTTGATGAAGATTCGGTCTATGACAAACCAGAAATGGGGAGTCAAAAACTGGATCATGTTATTCTTGATGATGTTTCTCGTGATGATCTTGCGGGTTCTAGTGGGAGTTCGGGGAACAATGAATTGCCGATTAATGGTGATAGGTCGGATCTTGACAATGATGGGGATGGTTCGGATAGCGGTGATAATTCCGAACATAGTGCGAGTTCTAGGAATGAGGAGGCTAATGAAACCGTTCCAACCATACCGGTTGCTCCTATACTTAGACGCTCGACTAGAGTGCCCAAACCTAATCCTAGGTATTCTCCATCAAAAAACTACTTGCTCTATACCGAGAATGGTGAACCCGAAAGTTACTTTGAAGCAAGAAAGTCCAAAGAATCCATACAATGGGAGCTTGCTATGAAAGAAGAGATGGGGTCACTTGAGAAGAACAAGACTTGGTCACTAGTGAAATTACCTCATGATAAAAAGGTGTTGCAAAACAAATGGGTGTATAGAATAAAGAATGAGGTGGATGGCAAGAAGAGGTACAAAGCACGGTTAGTGGTTAAAGGGTTTCAACAAAGGAAAGGGGTTGATTACCAAGAGATATTTTCACCGGTGGTGAAGATGACTACTATTCGTTTGGTGCTTGTGTTGGTCGCATCCGAGGACTTACATCTATAATAACTAGATGTGAAGACCGCATTCTTACACGGGGATCTTGATGAGGAGATCTACATGAGGCAACCTGAGGGCTTTGAGGTAAAGGGTA